>NC_080632.1:68611194-68731356 GCF_027887145.1 Ammospiza caudacuta | reverse complement strand
ACGCAAGGAGAGAGGAAGCACCTCGAAGCCCTCTCCGGGGGGAAACAGTAGAGGCTCCTTTTGGGTACAGAGAACATTTGCAAAACACTCCGGTGGCTCATCCGGCAGTGGCTCTGGCCTTTTACTGCAGACAGAGCGAAGAGACGGGGGTGCTTGCAGATCCCGTCCCCCTCTCCATACGAAGGACAAAGCTTGGTAAAATAGCCCGTGTGTGAGGATCGCCGGGAAGCACTGGCTGCATCCCCTAGACAAAGGTGGAAGCTGAGGAAGGAGAAAGAGGAGGGATCGCACCTTCTGGGCATCCGATCTGAAGAGAAGAGGAAGACTCTTGAGGACGCAGGAGAATAAAATCTGAGTTGGAGCAGTATTAAACACAGCATCCGAGGTGGCCTAAACGTAAAATACCTGCGCACATTTCCGTCTTGATACGCAATTAATTGCAGCAAATTCCTCTATAAATAATATCGTTGGAATCCTTTAAGATTCAAGAATGCCTGAGGTTAAGTAGCTTTTAAAAACGTCGGTTCTGAATGGCTTACGCAATGAATTGACTACCTTCAAATCTTAAACCCATTGTAAATATGCTATACATATGGATTCCAGTTTATCTCTACCTATTTCTTTTTAAAATGAGAGAAACGTTCTTTAAAAGTTACTTGTAACACTTTATTTTAGGAAAGCAGATGTTATTTTTTTACATAATATATTATGACCAAGTACATATGTAAATTGGAAACCATCCAGAACGCCTCTATTATTTGCTAAATGATTTTTAGTAGAGGCATATTATTCCTGGCACAACCAAGGTATAGGTTACATCAATAAAATAAACATCTGTGATTTTGGCAGGAGAGGAAATAAACGTGAGTTCCTGTAGAAGCAGGGAAAGCATTCGTGTAGAGGGAAGCACACCTGCAAAGGAGTAAATCGGCTATTTACACAGACAACGCCCGTAACCAGGCGCTCTGCCGTAGAGGGAAAAGAAAAGGAAAAAAAGAGAGAGAGAAACAAAGGTCTTGGAATTCCAGGAGAAAAACGAACGCGACCCTGGATGTAGCTTTCTGATAACATATCCCGGGCAGTGAAATAAAAGCCTTGGATGTTTTCTAGACAAGGATTGTGCTCTGTCCCTCTCCTCTCCTCTCCTAAAAGCAGAGTGTTTAGCTCGGAGGAAGATATTAGCCACAGTTTCCTCCTGTCAATATTTAAGAATTCCCGGAGACTTCAAGGGGCTGGAGTTTTTCCCTTTTCACAGCAAAATATCTGCGAGAGACGTTTGTGTTTGCGAGGAGTTTTACGAGGGGTCTGAGTACATAGGAGGAGCAAGGCATAATGCACCGGCATAATAATTAACCGTATGCAATATTTATTGCCCTGTGTTGTTTGTTATCATGCAGGCGAGTGCACTCAATTGAGGTTTAACAAATATGAGCGTTATTGATCAAATATAATGAATAAATATGCATATGTATTATTTATCTCTGCACACATGTATACACACAGGAGCATCTCGTTATTGAGGTTGAGGAAAGCTGTCTGCCGCTGCTTCTGCCTTCCTGTCCACCTTGCCTCTGTGCCAAGGGGCTGCAGAGAAGTTAGGTTTTGAGGTTTTTTTGTAATATAAAGTATCGCAGATATGTGACAAAAAATGTCACCAATAAAATTGGTCTCAGCACCGAGTATAATTGTAACAAAACACTGCTGAATTAAAATCAAAGATCTCACTGGCTGGGGCAGCATCGTCGTGAACCATCTGGTGTGTATTAAAAAGCAGTGCTGTAAATAATGCTGGAAACTAATGTGGTACCAGATCCTATAGGCGCAGGGGCCTGCCGAGCTTTCCGTATGCTAGAAGTGTGGATGGTGTGGCCCACGGAGGGAAAGGTGTCGCATCGTCCAGGAGCTCTTAAGGCATGATTTTGCATAATGCTGATGGAAGTTTGCCCCGACAGAGAGGGGAGGCAGAGGCGAGGGCGGCAGAGGCAAGGCCTCTCTGCCCGTCCTGCTCCGTCTGACGGCGATAGGACTAGCAGCTCCTGACGTCACTTCGCATCAGGACCGGGGAGCAAACGTGACCCAGGCAGGAGCTCATCTGTTTCTCATCACTTGGGAAGTTTCTCTCGCTCCCCTCCCATCCTTCTTCCCTCTCCCTTTCTGCCCTCCCCGCCACCCCCCCCCCCCCCCCGCCTTTCTTTTTATTCCCTACATAAATTGGGGCAGGCCCCATCCTCACCCTCGTCCCATGCCCATGCTCATGCCCGTGCCCGTGCCCGTGCCCGTGCCCATCCCCGTCCGGTGCCGGTGCCCGCTCCCCGCGGGGCAGCAGCGGCGGTCGCGGCGCTCCCACGCGGGTGCCCGGCCCCGCCGCCTCCCGGGCCTGGCGCTTCCCTTCCCCCCCATTCCCATGCCATTGTTCGCGCTCGCAACCCAACTTTGGCTGCCGATTCAAGCTCGGCGGTCCCCTGGCTCCTGCATTGTACTGAGGGTCACTTACTCTTTTCTCGGAGTTAGACTCTGCTCCTTAATCTCTCCTCTTCTCTGCTCCTCATGAGCTGTCGCGTTCTCCCCACGCACCCGGAGCTGCCACAGAGGCTCGTCTTGATAAACCTGCTGCTAATCTCGGCCCGGTGCAACCAACACAGAAATAAAAATTCCCTCTCGCTCTCTGCTTCCCCACACACGTCCTTTTTTTTTCGTTCCCCCCCTTCCTCTTCTTTTCCTCCAGGCTTCATTCCCCTCAGAGTGCTGCCGCCTTTAATTATGGGAGATACATGTCTTCCCTGGGAGTCATTCATGGTTTTTAGGTGGAAAGGCGTTTTGGTGGAGTTATTTTTGAGCAGGGACCAGTGCCCTATATCCAGAAGCTTTGACTGAAGTGCAGATTGAGACATATCGGGTTCCTTATAAAAGGATCATTTCTTGTGGGAGGTTGGACACGAAGTTTGGACTCGTGACTTGCATTCCTGAGAGACATGCATATTTTAAAACAACAAAGCAAGCTCGGAAGAAGGCTTAGAAGAGGGGAGGGGGAGAAATAAAAGAAAAAACTTCAAGAAGTTACTAAGTTACAAACATCTGTCAACATGGACCAATTTGTGTGGCTCTCAGGGGGAAAAAAATACCTGCTATTTTTTTTTTTAATCACTTCAGGGAGTCTCAGCTACTTGCTGGAAGTTGATGTGGCTCTCCAGACGCTAAGAAATGCAGTTTGGCTCAAAACTGGGAGCTTAAAGCGCTTTAGTGGCCTGTGAATTTAAATCCCAACTCCTTCTTTATCGGCTCTTTGCGTGGAGCTGGTTAAGCGTTTCAAGGGGTATCTCACCTCTCAAAAAGAACCACAGGTGGGGGAAAGACAAAAGGAGAGCAAATGGGGCGACTCGTGTGTTTGTTGAAGGAAGCCACTGGCGCGCCCGATCCCGCAGTGCAGATGGAGGAAAAGTGAGAAAACAAGGTGAAAAAGAGCAGCCCTGACTTGCTGTGAACCCTGAGGGGAATGGGGATCCTGGGGTCCGCGGGAAGCGCCCCCCACTTCAATCTCCCATGGGGAAGGAAGGGAAAAAATGATAGATAGATAGATAGATAGATAGACAGACAGACAGACAGACAGACAGACAGATAGATAGATAGATAGATAGATAGATAGATAGATAGATAGATAGACGGACGGACGGACTGTCGGGGGCGGAAGGGCGGCGCTGGCCCCGGCAGGGCAGGTGGGCCGGCAGCTTGCTGCCGGACGCGGCGCACGGAGCTCGGGGCTGCGACCGCCGCGGGTGCGGGCAGCGGAGGCGCGGGGCTCTGCGCTGCTGCCGGCAGCTCGCAGACAAAAGGAGAAGGCCTAATGGTGAGCTGGATATCTCTGTTAGTTGTCAGCGCTGGTGCACGGCTGCCGCTAAATGCTAATCAGCGCTCGCCGAGCGGGATGCAGCCGGGGTCGGCTCCTGGCGCACACCCGCACACGCACTCGGGCTGCTGCAGGGTCTGTGGCACGCACACACACGCGGCTCGCTCCTCGCTGCGGTCGACCGTGACCCCCACGCTTTGGTCTGGGCTTTGTTTGGTCCAGCGGTGGTGTGATCCACTTTAAACGTCACATACAGCAAATATCTTCCTAAATAACATAACAGCATAGCTTACAGACAGCAGCCCCCTTCTTCTCTAAGGAGCTTCCCCCCACCTGCTCTTACGCCCTTCTTCCTTCTTTTTAACAGCTGGGGCTATTTTACACCTGTAGCTTTGAATTTGGTCCTCTGCTTTAAGTTTGGTGGAGGGTTCTACAGAAGAGGAAGTTATTACTGTATGTCCAATGATGGATTATGCAGCTACCATTGAAATGACTAACAGCAAATCTAATGTCAGCCAGACAGTCCACCTTTGAAATGTTACTCACATTACTCTGATTTTACAAAATTTAGGCTAAAGAAAAAAGCGGGGAGATATAATTTCCTACCATCCCTTTTACTAGTTGTTGTCATTCCTCGCAACTACTTTTATAAACTGATTGGGCCCGTTATATGTAGTGTCTTTGTATTTCCAGTGGAGACCACGTGGATGCCTGAGAAGAGATCCTGACATCCCTCTCAAGCCTTCTTGGGAATACCTCCACCACCCGCCTCCGCACACCTGCCCTTGCATCCCAGTGACCACCAAAACTGGTCTAGCGAGAGTAGCCAGGGTGCCCACCCTCCTGTGCCTTCGGCAGTCTCAGGGAGGGGGTGTCTACAGTCCTTTCTCACAGCAGAAAATGCAATTTATTTTCAGGTGGCCACACCTCACACCGGGACCACCGTAGAAAAATGTCCGGCACGATGCCCTCACTTAAAAAAGAGCGGAGAGTGACTCCACAGCACTGTCAGAGACACCTTGGGAGAAATGGGAGGGAGGGAAAAAAGGGCAGGAGCTGTAAAGTGGGACCACCTTGAAAGTGGTCGCCTTTCTCACCTTCGCAGTTTCAGACTTGCTCCCCGGCTGTTTTGCGCTGAAGGTGCTCAGACTGGAGAAGGGAGTGGGTGCTGAAATGCTTAAAGGGAGCATTTAAACCCAGAGCCTTCAGTGAAGGAAGAAAGAATGGGCGTGGAGGTGGAAAAAAAGTTGGAAAATGGATTCGCTGACAAGTAAGGATAATAAATGAGAGGCGCTTTCAGATAGATATCTCAGTCGTGAAATTGCACCCAGCTGGTTGTGTAAGCAAACAAATAGTTTCATGTTAGGGACTCTCGACTTGTGGCTTGATGAATAGAACACGACAGAGGTAAATGGCTCTTTAACTCATTTAGGAATAAAACTCTTTGGCTTCCTAAGTAAGAGACCTTGTGACGCCATGGATCCTGAGCAAGCACTTTAACAAGAGTTTTATTGGTTTCCACTTCTGCTCCTGGATCTCCCCTCTCATTGTCCCCTCTCGTTCTCCTCCTCCCTCACACCTCTGTCCTGTTCCCCTTTTTTTTTTTGTTTGTTTGTTTTAATGTTTTACTCTTTTTAATCTTTCCTTTCTTTCATCCCTCCTTCTTGCGCTTTGTTTCTCTCTCTTTCTCTCTTTCTTTTTCCCTACTCCTCTTCAAAAGCACCTCGTAGAAGAAATTCTCCCACGTCATCAGCACCTGGAAACCCGGCAGGTTTGCAAAGTACCCGGAGATATCAAGTCTGTCCATAGCACCTTAGAGCTGTGGCTTGTGAAATGTATTTGTTTTTTATTATTACTGGGGGAATCACCACAGAAAACTCATCCTCCCTCTCTCTGACTCTCTGCGGATTGAACAGGGAAGGGTGTCCAAAAAACACCCCACATCCAAGTCAGTGGCTGTGACCCCAGTGAGAAAGTGAACAAATATAAAGACAGGTTTCGTGGAAATCATGCAGTTTCCGAAATTAGTTCCAAAGATATAAAAGAAACAGAACAAGCGTGGAAAAGGGCAAGGGAACCTCAATTTCTGCCTGTCACAGTGAAACAGAGAGCAGAGAAGACAGATATGTGGATCTAAAAAAATAAAGAGGAGAGGAGAGGAGAGGAGAGGAGAGGAGAGGAGATGGAGAGGAGAGGAGAGGAGAGGAGAGGAGAGGAGAGGAGAGGAGAGGAGAGGAGAGGAGAGGAGAGAGAGAGGAGAGGAGAGGAGAGGAGAGGAGAGGAGAGGAGAGGAGGAGGAGGAGAGGAGAGGAGAGGAGAGGAGAGGAGAGGAGAGGAGAGGAGAGGAGAGGAGAGGAGAGGAGAGGAGAGGAGAGGAGAGGAGAGGAGAGGAGAGGAGAGGAGGGAGAGGAGAGGAGAGGAGAGGAGACGAGAGGAGAGCTCTACCCGCTATTTCAAGACTTATAAACTAACGCTTTGAATAGTCTAAATGTCCCATGAAGCCGGAGGAAGGATGTCGACAGTGCCTGTAGCAGCCGTGCACACGCGTTCGCGGACGCTCCCAGTGAATGGCTGCGCGCCGGGACACTGCTGGAGAGGGCGGCTGCACCAAGCCCTGACATCGCTGTTGAGCCCTGCGTCCCTCTGTCCATCTGTCGGAGAGTCCATCCAGGCCAGCCAGTGCCACCGTCCCTGCCAGCCCTGCCTGCTCGGGGCTGGTCGCATCTGCTGTCTGTTGGGAAGGGGAGTCTGGCTGCCACACCCCACAGGTAATGAGAAGGAACCAAACCGAACCAAAAAAAAAAAATCAAACAAACACACTCCCCTCAAAAACAAACAAACAAACAAACAAACACCAAACAAAAACCACAAACAAAAACAAAACAATCAAACTCAAACCACAAAATAAACAAAAACAAAAAAAAAAAACCACCAAAAAACCCCAAAACAAACAACCTCAACGGACCAACAAAAAAAAAAAAAAAAAACAAAAAAAAAACAAAACCGAAAAAAACCACAACAAAAACACCAGCAAAACCGGAGGTCCTATTCAGCCCTTTCTGTCACATAAAAGACATTTCTGTCTTTGTGTAGGTAACCAACCAGTCTCCTGCGAGTGAACCCACGCAGAATCCACCTTTTCTTGTATTACTTTTGCTGACACTTGCAGTGACCCCGAGCCAGATTTTTCGTGCAAGACCCTCCATTTACCTCAGTAGGAAAAAAGTCTTTGCATCTTGATCCGTCGATTTTATTGGTGGCGATGAGACAGGTCACTCGTGATAGAGTCCCACACCCACGCTCCCTCCCCAGTTCCACTTTATTTCGACGGACTCGGGGAGAGTGGGGCTTATCCTTTACCCCCACCCTTAGAGTGGGCTCACCACCCTCCTCCTGCGGATGAAGGCGGTGGGAGGAAGCCGAGCCACCCAAAGGTGCCTCCCGGGGGCAAGGGCGTGTGGAGAAGCCCCGGGAAAGGGGAAGCCGCAGCCCGCGGCGCTCGGGGCAGCCCGAGGAGGAACGCACACACACACAGGCGCACACAGCGACCCTCGCCACCCCTGCCACCGCCCGCAAGCCCCCCCTCCTCCTCTGCTCGGGCTCAACCTACCACTTAGCAGCATTTCCAAATATTTATTCGATTAAATGGTATAGAAAAGGCCTAATTGGGCGGTGGGAGGAGGCAAGCTAGTTAGCGAGGTGCTAAGAGGAGTGGGAAGGAACGCTTTGTTAACTGCCCTGCCCCGAGCAGGTCCCCTGCGCGGGCTGGGCTGCGAGGGTCGCCCTCTCCCAAATTCCGCCGGCCCCAGCTTCCTCCCCTGCAAGCCCACCGCGGCCTTTGAAGCGCTGCCGCGGCTGCTGGGGAGCGCGGAGGGGCGCGGAGCCCGGCGCGGCAGGATGCAGGGATGCAGGGATGCAGGGATGCGGGGATGCAGGGATGCGGGGATGCGGGGATGCGGGGATGCGGGGATGCGGGGATGCGGGCATGCGGGGATGCGGGCATGCGGGGATGCGGGGATGCGGGGATGCGGGGATGCGGGGATGCAGGGATGCAGGGATGCGGGGATGCGGGGATGTGGGGATGCTGGGATGCAGGGATGTGGGGATGCAGGGGTGCAGGGGTGCAGGGGTGCAGGGGTGCAGGGATGTGGGGATGCAGGGGTGCAGGGGTGCAGGGGTGCAGGGGTGCAGGGGTGCAGGGAGCTCCCTGCCGATCCCGCCTCCTCAGGAGCCTGGGGAGCCCAGGAGCCTCCGGGGACAGCGCCCGGGCCCCCAGCAGCAAGCCGGCAGAAGAAATGTAGATGGGGCTGGTTCTAAAGCAGTGTATTGTAGATGATGAATAAGTCGGCAGAAACTTGCTGAGGGACCCCAGCCCGTCTCCACACCCACATATTATTTTTTTTCCCGGCAAATGACGCGATGATGCAGTAGTTTTAGCTGCCATATGAATGCCCGAGAAGTTGCAGCGTGGCAAAGGAAAACATCCACTGACACAACGCAGACTGGGTAGTTAACACTTCAAAACACAATACCGTCTTATAAGCAAAGTTTAATAAGGGATTGAAACACTTCTTTCTAGGCACATACATGGAAATAAGTGCATCTCGTACACCTCCTCTACACCTGCAAGTTTCTTGGCAATCCGTGGGTTATTATTATTCATAAATATGAAAATTAATTGAAAAATATCTAAGAAAAAGTTTATCTGTTTTCATCAGTGGGATAACACTGTAATGAATTTATTTACATCTCATTGGAAGAAACCGAGACCTGTTTTTCTCTTCCGATATCCCCGTTTGCTTTGTTTATTTTTAGGTAGAGGGAGGCTGGTTTTTGTTTTGTTGGTTTGTTTTTTGTTGTTATTTTTGGTTGGGGGTGTTTGTTTGTTTGTTTGTTTGTTTGTTTGTTTTGGTGGGTTTGGTTTTTTTGGGTTCGGGTTTGGGTTTTTTGTCTTCTTTTGTTGTTTTTGTTTTTTTTTTTTTAACTGCCAATTCATCTGGGTCCCAAATCACCATCCCACCGTAAAGCAGTGCTGAAAATGCTTCTTTCAGCACCTCCCATGTCTGAGCGTTCCCTCTCACTCCCTGTTGAGAGCCCGGAGGGGCTGCTGGACTCCCTTTCTCCAGGGAAGGCCCCGGGGAAGGGGCAGGAACAAAGCTCTCACTCATGCAGTGTCCAAGTGAGTGACAAAAGGGAGGATGTCTGTCTGTCTGTCTAACTCCCAAATCCCTGTTCTTGTGTGCTCAGGTCTGGAATTATCCAAGTCCCCCCACTCCCAGCACCTATGAATACAGGCCGTTTCTGCATCCTGAATGGGGTGATAGCCCCATAAAGGATCTGCCCGTAATCTTGATTATCCAGCTAGAACTGTCTACTGTATAGAGCTGCTCTCACCTCAGATCTGCTGCGTCTAGAATATTAAAAACCCCAAGCGAGTTGAATTGAAGAATCTTGTTAAAGAAAGAAAAAAGGGAAAAAAAGAAATAAAGAATGAAAAAAAAAAAAAAGGATGGGAGAGATTGTGGGAGAGAGGGAAGGAGAAATAGGAGAGCATGGAAGATAGCAAATTAAAGGGAAAACACTCCCCAGGTCTTCACAAACTGAAAAGTCTACCTCATCTAGACTTGTTTGGAGGGCACAGGAGGTGTCTGTGTGAGGGGGACAATGTTATTTTTAAAGATCCAGCTTTATTAATACATTAAGAAAGAGCTCCCTTGGTAGTATGTGTTCTTACAGCTCTGTCTCAGATCCTATAAAACATTAATGCACTGAAAGCTGTTACAGAGATCTGCACCACCAGCTAGAAGCCTTTACCTTCAAAGGAGCTCCATTACAAAAACGATTTTTAATTTTCTGGGAAAAAAAAAGACAAGCTGAAATGAAAAGGGTTTTTGGCACAGAGCTCAGGCCCTGGCAGTGGGTGGGCCATGGTGTGGGATGTCACAGCCTGGGTTTTTTGCATGGCCATGGCACATAAGCACACATGAAATGCACTAGCTCACCACCCAATGAGCAAGCATCCAGCTGGATTTCTATATTAATGGAGTGGGAATACCCTCCACACACAGCAACTAGATTTGGGAAAAAGAATCAAGAGATCTC
Source organism: Ammospiza caudacuta (assembly GCF_027887145.1). NCBI lineage: Eukaryota > Metazoa > Chordata > Aves > Passeriformes > Passerellidae > Ammospiza > Ammospiza caudacuta. Next base: position 68,721,410 of record NC_080632.1, on the reverse strand, counting down.
TTCTGGCTGACAGTAAGCACAAGGCATGCACACTGGAGTACATGTTGGGGTCTGCGAGCCCTTGGAGTGGAAAAGAAGATGAAACCAAAAAAAGCCAACCCCAGCCAAGCCCCCAGAAGCAGAAAGCCATCATGCCTGGAGCAAACAGGACCCGTGGCTAGAGAATGCCTCCTGCTGCACAGGCAGAGATGATGGCATGTGGTGACTTCAATCCATGCCCATGGCGTCTGAGAGTAAAAAGCAAGGTGTGAACTCAGCAGAAAATCCAGGTGATGGGAACAGGTGTTTCAAAAAGGGGCAGGCCAGGCTGACAGGTCCATCAGCCTTGGTGGAAGGTTAGTGGTGCAGTCCCAGTGAGGCGAGGTCACCTAAGGCATTACACTGCAACTCCTGCTCCCTTTTCCTAGGCCTTGACAGCTCAGCCCTAAGCTTATACAGTCAAGTCCATTTTGGAGCATCCCATAGTTTGCACAACTTGGTTACCCCTCCCAAGTATTTTTTAAATTCTCCTTTTTAGCACCAGTAAAGGAGTTAAAAATGTGGGGAGATTTGGAGATTTTTGTTGTTATTGTTTATGGGTTTTTCTTTTTTTTTTTTTTTCTTTTTTTTTTTTTGTGAATTGTTGGCATGTTTCAAGCAACAAGACTCATGGGTTGTGGGGTGATAAGTTGGGGTTTTTTGCTAAATTCTTTTATTATTTTTTTAATTCTCACTTCAATTTTAATTCTTGAAGAACAGCTTTGACAACATATATCGCACTCATTATAAGAAGCAAAGGGTTATATCAAAAATTATTAGTATAGAATCACAGGAAACCTGGTTTGGAACCAGAAAAAAATACAAAACAGATATAGATACATAGACACAGGACAATTCTTTTATAATTATTTGGAAAATGTTATTTTCCCCTAATTCTCCTTTTTTTTCCTTTATGCGCATATGGTGTTTTAACTTTTACCAAAATTGAAAATAAAGACTAATATATTACAAAAGGAGTAACAATGTTCATGGTAAGTGTTTGCGCATGGAAATTTTGTTGTCATTTGCTTGGTTTTGGGCGGTTTTGTTTTTATTCTACACAAGGTTCAGTTCAGTTTCAATGCTTTTTTTGTTTTGTTGGTTTACTGTACAGCATATATCAACAACAGTCCACAATAAATCCTGGAAGATCCAGTATCCCCTTCAGGTTTGATTAATATCCCCTCAATACTCATTTTTTTTGTCTCTTTTATTAATATTATTTATTTCTTTTTTCCTCCTCTCCGAAAGAAAACGAAACGAAACAGAATAAAAAACCAAAATAGGCCAAAAAAAAAAAAAAAAAAAAGGCGAAACACCACAACCTCCACGGACGACAGGTCCGTCCTTCTCCCCTCCACGGCCACATCTGTGCTCCCTCTCGCCCTCTCTTTTGTTCAGTGTCCGCCTCCCGGGCCCCCCCGCGCCCCGAGAGCCCCGGGTGCGAGCGCTCCCTGGGCGCCGCTCGGCCGCCGCTCCGCCGGGGCTGCGGGACGGGCTCTAGGAGCACTGGATGGACATGTAAGGCCAGTTGAAGCTGCTCCCCGACAGTAGCATATCCCTGATGAGGGTTTCGATGGGGGTTTTACCTACCAAGCGGACGAAGAAGAGCTGCTCGATGACGGAGGAGGAGACGGTGCGCAGGGAGGGCAGCCGCAGCAGCAGCTTCCCGAAGCGGCTCGGCTGGTTGGGGTACTGGCTCCGCACGTACTCCTCTAGCGCGCACTGCGATTTCTCCTGGAGACTCTCGATGTGCGCAGCATCCGATAGGCCGCAGGCGTCTGCCCACCGCAGCGCACCCGCGGAGGCAGCCGCAGCACGGCGGCAGGCGGGAGGAGAGTGGAGGAAGGAGGTGGAGGAGGAGGAGGAGGAGGAGGAAGCGGGGGGAGATGGTTAGTGGCTGGGAACCACACAGGGAAACTCTGCGAGGATGGGGGGCAGCCCAAAGGCGCACCCCCCCATCCCATCCCATCCCATCTCGTCTCATCCCATCCCATCCTATCCCATCCCACCCCACCCCACGCTACCCCATCCCATCCCGCGCACCACTGCCAAATAAATAACGCGACCTCGCTGTGCCTCGTTGCCACCGTGGGTGTTTCCACCCGGGATGCGATGGGATGCCAACATCCCGCTCGTCCCAGTCACACACACACACACACACACACACACACACACACAAGCCCCCACACTTCCTTTGCACATCCCCCCACCACCACTCCGCGCTGCCGAGCGTGGTTTCTGCTCCAGGGAGCCCATCACCGGGATGCTGGAAACCTGGACCAGCCCCCTTAAATAACGCCGAGAGGAAGACAAATAAGATATTGGGGAAAATAATAATAATAATAATAATAATAATAATAATAACAGTAAAAATAATAAGCAGAGTGGCACACAAGCAGAGTGAGACACAAGGAGTTTGTTTACATGGCTGCACATCACAGAGAGGCAGCGACTGGGTCCTGCAGCGACTGGCAGGGAGCCGGCTGGGGGATGCCGTGGGGCAGGGGAGTCTCCTCTGCTCCTGCCTCGCTGCCAGTGATCGCAAATTTGCGATGTCTTTGCAGGCTGTGTGATAAATCCGGTAGCAAAGGGCTAGGTTAGTCCCAGCTTGTGCTCAGCAGGCGTCTGTAGCTCTCAGACACAAAGCTGGGAAGAGCTGCAGCAGCTAAGCCTTGCCTAAATGAAACCAGGGAGACTCCTTCCTCACAGGTCCTTCTGGCACTGTCACAAACATGCACCTTGCACCTTGCAGAACTACGTGACCTGGGCAAGCGTGCACTAATCCGAGACCAGAAGCCCTTTACATCCACGTATTGTATCTATACACCTTATTCTGTTCATATAGATACGAGCAGAGAGGTATGGATGCATCTGTGCATTTGCACACACATAGAGACACTTACAAGCACATATCCTATCTCAAAGAACATATAACCTAAACCAGAGAATAATTGAGCACCAGCTGCTTGTGGAAGGACTTGCTCAGGACACTGCAGTCATGGAAAAGTGATGGGTATGCCCAGATGGTTGAAACCATCCACATTGTTTCAAAGATTCAGAATAGATATTAAAAACACCAAACAAAAAAAAATAACTGAGAAACCTAACTAAAAAAACCAACCAACAAGCCAAAAAAACCCCCTCCAGCCATCAAGATCAGAGCAAGGGAGTCAGCTAGCAGTGCAGGTTAACAGATCAAAGCCAGACTTTACTAATATATAGATCCATATATGAATTAGTTAATGGCCCCTAAAAAGACATTATAAAAATGTGTATGTAGAGTTGTGACCCTGGAAAGACACAACAAATCAACAAATTATTCAAAGCTAAAAATAAAATAAAATAAAATAAAATTTGTTGCACAGGCATTTTTGAAGCTTAAGTCTTCCTTTACCGAGAACTGACTTTACAAAGATTTCTGAGCATCTTCATCTACAATACTATGGCCTCAAGCAAAAATACAAATAAAACAAGCCATAATTTAGGAACTTCTGAGAAGGAGAACCTTTGACCTGAGCTGCGGACTTGGCATCCCTCAGACACACAATTATCTGAGCCAGGCTGCTCTGCTAATCCATACTTTACCTTTAATGCAATGATATTTTGCAACATCTAAAGCACCAGGTTGCAACATACATATCTATCAAAAGCTGGGGCCTGTTCTTGTTTGCAATACATATCAAAAACCACAGACCTGTTCATATGTTGATTGCCACAAATCAGATTCCATATTTACATATATCTTGCTATTTTACATGCATTATCTGCCCATTATGCATTAGGATCCTATTCAACTTCCAAACAATGCAATATGAAAGGGTCTTACTGACACCCTGGCAGAGTTTTTTTCTTTATGCTCCATATGTCATACCCTTAAGGTTAGTAAAATATTTATCAGACATTTACAATAAGTGGACCTAGTAGTGCAGGTCACTGGACAATGTGGATGGGGAACTTGCCCTCTAAAAGAGCATCAGCCTGATGTGTTTTTTGAAAAATAGCCACAGGTTTTGCCTTAGACCTCCAAAAACTTGGAATTTTCTCATGCCGATAGTATCTGTTTGGCTTAAATTATTTTAAATGGTCTGGCATATGCCTTCACTTGGGTTTTATTTCACAGCCTAAAGTGGGGGTGGGAAGGCTCAATTCTCCCTTCAGAATGAGATTAAAAATAATAATAATTAAGGGATCCACAACTTGATTAGATTATGTAGCCCAGAGAGGTGCAATCCATGGGAGAAATAATGCAACCCATGTTTACTGAAGGTAAATTATTATTCCATCTCAGAAAGTGGGCTAATGTGAAAATCCTGTGTGTGCCTTGCTTTTTTATATGGCAGTGTGTCAATAAGGGAAAGCTCTATATTTCTTCTTGCAGTCTATGGAAAAGAAATTATGTAAATAAATAACCATTACTGTTCAACACACTCCAGCCTTCCCTTTGTAGTGGCGGCAATGTATTTCATGTTACATGTTCAGAAGAGTTTAGTGTTCAGAAAATATAGACGTAATCAGCTGGCATCTAACTAGAAATCAAAAGTTCTTATTGCGCTGCAAATAGATTTATTTGATTTATGTTATCTGTCTCTGTCTGTTCCTGGAAACATTTATTTATGACGATGAAATGGTAGATGCAGGAACTAATAATGCCAAAGTTTGGCAGCGGGGAGAAGGAGATGAGGGCAAGGAGGAGAGGAGGGTATGCAGGAGAAGGGTAAAGGAGGAAAGAAGGGAGCTGGTTTTGGGTTACTGCACAGCTTTTGGATGGTGTCCAGAATTTTACAGAATAAATACATGCTCTCTGGAGCCCAAATGTAGAAACCACAACAGGAAAAATCCATGTCAGTTTTAGACACTTTGTCCTCAGTGAAGGACTTTACACAATATGCCTAAAAATGTCTTTTCTGTCACTTAAAGTTTGTTTAAAAGTTGGATGACTTAGAGAAAGGCTTCTCATTAATTCCCCTCTGAATATACAACGAAAACAAGTTTAGTGAAAAGTGAAAATGTGCGGATGGGGTAAGGAGTAGTGGATTACTCCTGACAGCAGTATTTCCATTTTCTGAGATGCCCTGTGTGATCCTGCTCTGAAATAATATTATTGTTCCCTTCCTTCATTCTCCACTCCACTGTGGCAAGGGGCTTCTCCCCTCACAAATGTTATTACCTTTGGTTTTATTATATGTAAATGAAGGGCTCCTTTAAAGCCACTTACCCTTTTCTAACCAAGGTTAATTGTTTCAGAAGTAAAGGGGGAAGATTAGAGGGAACAGGGAGAGAAGAAAAAGAAGAAAAAAGAAAATATTGCCTCAACCACGTCCCTATCAGGGGCAACTTCCTTCACAGGGCCTTGGACGTGTGGAAGGGCTGAGGCACAGGCCAGACATTTTCCCAGCTCTGCTTGGAAAGAATCTCTCCAAGTTAGGTCTGGGGGAAAAAAAAGGTTCTCCTTGGCTATCCGTGTGTATTGATGAGCCTCCTGAAACGAATGGGAAAGGAAAGTCTGGGAGTCTGCAGGCAGGCTGTGGAGTTAAATCACCCTGATAAATGCAGGCAGGTCTCTTTGTCACTCTTGAAAAACATGTTTCCATCAAGAAGACTTATTATGATAAAATACATTAAAATGTCGAGTTGGCTATTCAGTAAATCTTCCATTTGTTTTAAGATTTGCACATTATCCTTTGCAAAGAAATATTCTCTCCAATGCTGCGAGACTGCATTTGCAGTGGAAGTAAAAGGGGGCAGTCACAGTACATGTCTCTGACCACCCTGCATACAAATTAGATACTCCTGTCTAAATAAATTATCTGATGTTCAAATCGATATTAATACTACATTTGCTACATTACAATATAGTGCAAATTTAGGAGACATTTTAATACAATGTAAATACTGTCTTTCGTGCTTGAAAGGCAGCAAATATTGATGGATTATAAACTGCTCAGTGTTAAACAAGGCCTTTGAACGATTTGCCATCTTTGTTCAGGAATGCTTTTAATTTTGCCTCGGCCTGGTTTTAAGTCACATTTATCAGAACTGTTTAGTTATTGCTAATGGGAAAAAGAGGAGAGAAGCTCATACAAGAGAGGAGCTAGGGGATGGGGAGAGGGGACATAAAAATGAAAAAGGAAAAAAAAAAGAAAAACAAGTAGGAAAGGTGGCAATTAGTCATATCGTGATGATAATTAGAATAATTAAAAAACTACACTGCCCAGACTCTTATCTTGCCTTGTTTCCATTTCCTATATTTCCTTCACATAGTTCCCCTTTGATGTTTATAAATTCTCCCTTGCAGGTTACAATAATAGTATACGTATTATATTCTTATAGGCTATGACCAGAGCACTTCAAAGGCAATGCTAATGCAACTTTCCTGCTAGTTAATTCAAACCATCTATCACAGGGAAAAATTGTTAACATGCATGTTTCCACCGCCTACACTTAATTTGATTTTGGTTTTTCGTATTATTTTTTTGGAGGGGCTGTGTGTTAAAGAGCCAGTATCAGTGGCAATGAGGATGATCCCTGGACCAGAGCGTATCCCCATCAGGTGCTATGCTTCCTCGACCTCCAGTATCTTTCCTTTAAAAATAATTCTATTTAAATTATTTCCTTATTTTCCTGCATGCGGTTTGGGGTTTTTGCCTTTTTTTATTTTTTCTTCCCAGACATCTCACATCCCCAACCCGTCCCCTCACCTGAGGTGAAGAGGACGATGGCTTTCAGGCAGCTGTATTCAGCCGAATCGACGTGCAGCGCCTTCAGCTTCTCCACCTGTTCCTGGAAGATGCGGATGTGGTCCATGAAGGCGACAACGCGGTCTGCCGACATGGGGGAGGCGTGGAGGCCGGCGGCGGCCAGGAGCGGGGCCACATGGAGGGGCATGGAGCACTGGGCAGCATTGAGGACGAAGAGCTCGCTCCAGGTGAGCCGCAGCAAGGCCACCTGGTCGGTGATCTGCAGGTCGGGGAAGAAGGGAATATTGCGGGCCCACTCGACGGCGCTGAAGAGCAGACGGGCGGCCAGCTCGCAGATGTTCTCGATGCCCATGATGTTGTTGGGCTGCATGCACTGGCTGCCGTAGCGGGAGGTGGGGTAGGGCTCGGCCCGCAGCAGGAGGGAGATGTATCCCGAGAGATAGCAGTGCCCGTTCAGGGGGTCGCCGTTGGTCAGCGCGTACTGGCCGGGGTTGGGCTGGGTGGGCGGCATTCTTCCTCGCTGAACCGCTGACAAAAAGAAGGAGAGAAGGAGAGGAAATGTGCATCCAGGAGGCTCGCAGGCATCGCCCCGGCGGCGCTGCCAACCAGCCGGAGACAATGCCGGGCTCCTTCCCCTCCCCGGCACCGCCTCGCCCCCGGCACACGCACAGGCACGGACACACAGAGGCATGCGGAGTCGGGCAGCTGCCGCCGACCTGCCCCGAGCCCCCCGCCCGGCCCCTGCACGGCCCCGGCCCCGGCCCCGACCCCTGCTCAGGCAGCCTCAGCACAGCGGCAGCCAAGCGCGTTCCGCTCCCCCCACCCCCGGCCACAATGCAGACAGGCTTCACAAAATAAACAGATTAAAAAGAAAGGGAAAAAAAAAAAAAAAAGCCAAGGCAAACAAGACAAATCCGCACACAACCCCCTCTTCCCCCCTCCCCTCTCGTAACAAAAGAAAGCCCCGTACGTAAAAAAAAAAAAAAAAAAAAAAAAAAAAAAAAAAAAAAAAGAAGGAAAAAGAAAAGAAAAGAAAAAAGAAAGAAAAAAAGAAAAAAAAAAATCAAAGAAGTCCTCCTCCGGGTGGTAAGAAAGTAGAGTTAAAAATCACAGCCAACTGTAAAAAATACAGCCAAGCTCAGTTGTGAATCCCAGCCTATTGCCCTGATACTACTGAAATTTAAAAGTAAACTGATGTATAGCTCTTTAGAATAAAATATTAAATAAAATAATTCATAAAACCAAATGCGTCCATTTTCTTCAAAAATACCTCGTTGTTACCCTTCAAGCTGGAACAGGTCGCAGCGTTCCAGCTCCCCACTGCTAACTTTATTACCAGAACCAGCTTTCCATCGAGTCCCCCCCTCCCCCGCCCAGCAAAGTTTTCCCTGCTAAAAGGAAGAGAAAGGTTAAATATTATCAAGGGAAAGGGGGAAATAAAATAAAAATGTCCGAACTTACAATAGCCAAACATTCGTGGAAAAAAAAGGGGACGGTGTAATTAATATCTTTGGTGAGCTGTTGCCACTGCAAAAGCCTGCAGTCAGCGTTGCACAGTGAATGCACAAGCTTGCAACTGCAAAAACACTGGATTCATTAACCATCTCCACACAGAGCGTAAGCATGCCTCGAGTCCCGAAAGCTGACCAAAGTTGGGGGTTTTTTTGTTGTTCTTTCTCTTTTTTTTTTTTTTTTTTTTTTTTTTTTTTTAGTGTGTGCATGTGTTTTACTCCATCAGTGCCAGCGTTTGCAGCCGCTTCCCATGTAAACAAATGTAACTTGAGGGGAAGATACGGCCACTCAGGCTCGTACCCTGCACACACAGACACCCCGCACACCCGCACACGCTCGCTGGCACGCACCCGCACATGCAATCACTCATGTTTCCGGCGTGCCACATTTTTCTCAACTTTCTCTTTTCTTCCCCAGCGAGCCCTCCTCGCCACCCGGGCCAGACCTCTGTCCTGCTGCCCTCCAGCCTACCTCTCCCTCTTCAATCTACTTGCAAACTTGGCAGACATTTTTTCATTTAACTGCATGCACAATTATCACTTTTTTGTTTATTTTTTTCTCCTCCTTCCTTTTTTAAAAAAATTGCTTGCCTCCACTCTGCCAGGTGCCTACCAACAGCCCCTGCAGCTACCAATGAAGCCATCATATTTGTGAGCTCTTTCAGACCTGGAGCAGCCCATTTCAATTCCTTTTCTTGTGGCATATAAAATACAATTTTAAAATCCCTGCTCCGGAGAATCAATTATTTCGCTGATGTGACATCTTTAGAACATCTTTAACGATAGTCACGGGGTAAACTTTAAACCGAGAGAACATGTTTCAAGGAGAAAAGAGGGCAGGAAATCCCCCATACACGAGAATGAGTCTGAACGCAAGGAAAACCACAGACAACTTTTGGAAAGGAGGAGAAAAAAAAAAAAAAGCAGAGCAGTTGGAAATAGTGGGGACCCGGTGCTAGATGCAGGCTGTGGATGCTGCTAAAATGAGAAGAACCGGTAAAGCGGTTATAAATTGAGATTTGTAGGAAGACTTTAAGGAGAGGGTGGAGTTTGATGAAGAAATAACATGAGCAGCGCACTAAAAAAAAAAAAAAAAAAAAAAAAAAAAAAAAAAAAAAAAGAAAGAAAAAGAAAAGAAAAAGGAAAAATCGAAAGAAAGAAATGACAGAAGTACAGAAACATGATTCAGTCACAAACTTTCCTTTGAACGCATGGAATGAAAACAAGGCCAAATCTCTCACAGAAGCACACTCCGGGGCACCGGGGAGCACAGGGAAGCGAAGATAGAGTAGCACATTTCCTCCCCTCCTTTTTTTTTTTTTTTTTCCCCTTTTCTCCCTTCCATCTTTTTCACACCCTTTACTCTTTCTCTAATTACACGTCTTTCATCTTTCTTTCGGGAAAAATGAGCCTGAGAGATGAATCTACCGAGAGGTATTGCAGGTTTAAAAAGAAATGATGGGGTGGAAAGGGGGTGGGGAGGGGGTGAGGGGGAAGGAAGCTGAATGGAGTCACATCTCGTACGGGAGAAAGATGTATCTCCCCCCACCCTCCGGTCTCATGCCAACAATAGACAAAACCACATCTAAAACACGCACACGCACACACGCATACACGCGCGCGCAGGGGGAAGTGGGGATAGCGGCTAAATGATAAATATTTAGCAAGCGATTGTAATAATAGTAATAGTAGTAGTAATAATAATAACAATAATAATAATAAATTCTCTGCACAATTATGAGGAAAGGGGAGAGTGTAGCAGTGCCGGAGAAGGGGGTGGGGAGAAGCGGGAGGGAGGGCAGGAGGCACAAACCGAAAAGCAAAAGAAAACACCACCAACCACCATCGACAATAACAACAGAACCTGGTGCAAAGCTGCCAGATGGAGTGCAGGCAGAGGAAGAGATTGACATGTGCATGGAAATATATAGAGAGTCCTGGCTGGATTGCTACCGAGAGCCGTAAATATATATATATATATATATATATATATATATATATATATGTGTGTGTGTGTGTATGTGTGTGTGTGTGTATATGTATATATATATATACACAAACACACATATATGTGTGTGTGTGTGTATTTATTTTTACATATTTATATTTATGTGTGTGTGTGCTTGCACGCCGCGCGTGTGCGCGCGTGTGTGTGTATGTACATGCATATAGGTGCGCGTGTGTGCGCGTACGGACAGGCAGACACAGACAGACGGAGAGCCCTCGCACACGCACGCCTGCACAGCCAAGGGGAGAGGGGAGCGATAGCATAGTAGGGAAGAAATATTCACCTTCCCGCCTCATGCCCACTTTGAGGCACTTCTTGAGGCGGCAGTACTGGCACTGGTTGCGGTGGTGCTGGTCGATGGGACAGTTCCTGTTGGCGCGGCATGTGTAAGTTAAGTTCCTGCGGACGCTCCTCTTGAAGAAACTTTTGCAGCCCTCGCAGGTGAACTGGCCGTAGTGCTTGCCGCTGGACTTGTCTCCGCACACCACACATTCGATGTGCTGCTGGCTCTGCCCCGAGCCCTGCTGGCCCGCTCCCTTGTCTCCGGCCGCTCCCGGCGTGGAGGGGGGTCCCGGCTGGCTGGGGGTCTGCGGGGTGTGTGGGGTGGCCGAGCTCCCCTGCTGCTGGGGCTGCTGCTCCCGGGCCGGCTGCGTCGCGGCGGGGTTGGGGCCGCTCGGAGTGCCCCCGGCCACGTCTTCCTGCGGATCTCGCCAGCTGCTAACTACCATTGCCATATCTCGGGCCCAAAAAAGTGCTGGGGAGCGGCGCGTCTCGCTGCGGGCTGCCGGGGAGTGAGGCGGGGGGCGGGGGGGTGGCGGCCGCCCGGGCGCCGGGGGCGAGCGGAGAGCGAGGGGACCCTTGCTGCCGCCTGCCTCCGCCTCGGCTGCCGCCGCCGCTGCCCTGCTGCCGCCGCCGCTGCTGCCGGCTGGAGCCGCTCCTGCCGTTTTCTTTATTTTATTTATTTTTCGCCGCCGCGAGCCCCCCTCCTCTCGCTCGCGCTCTTGCTAATTTTTTTTTTTTTTTTTTTAGAGAGGGGGAGGGGGCGACGGAGGATTTTCTCCCTCTCTCTTTTCCCCCCCCTTCCCTTTCCTTTTCCTCCCTTCCTTTTCCTTTCCTTTCCTTCCCTTCCCTGTCCTTTCCAGCGCTCCCCCCTCTTTAAAATACCCCCGCCTGACCGCTTCTCCCCTCTGCTCCCGCTCTCCCCGGCTCTCGCTGCCTCTCCTCGTCCTCCCCCCCCCCCCCCCCCCCCTCCGCCGCCACTTCAAGTTGCAAAATCAGAAACGGCAAACAAGGCTGTCGGGAGAGGCATTCAGGAGAGTAACACGCCGGACACGCACACGCAGGAGGCAGACACGCGCGCAATCGCCCGGCACACGGCTCCCCACTCGCGCACACGCACACACGCACGGGCACAGGCACACGCGGTCCGGGCGCTACGAGCGCGGAGGATGTGCAGGCATAGAGGAAGCCGCGGCGCCGCCGAGGAGGAGGAGGAGGAAAAGGAGGAGGAGGTGGAGGAGGAGGAGGGGAAGGAAGAGGAGGAGGAGGAGGTCGCCGCTCGCCGCTCGCCGCCGCCGGGGCTCGGCCGCCGCCGCTCCCGCGGAGGCTGCTGTCGCCGCCGCTGTCGCCGCCGCTGTCGCCGCCGCCGGTGCCGGTGTGGGCTCTCGGGAGGCGGGAGGTCGAGAGAGGAGCCGCTCGCCGGCGATCAGAGTACGGAGGTGTCGGGGGGCCAGGTCCAGGGCAGCGCGCCGTCAGCCATTCAGGGCGGTGGAGCCGGGGAGCGCGGCGGAGGCGGGCGGGGAGCTGAGGCAGTTTGATCTCCTGTCGCGGCGGCGGGGAAGGAGGAGGAGGAGGTTGCCGGTCGCTGCTCTTTCTCTCCCGAGCTGCTCTCTCTCGCTCTCTGTCTCTCTCGCTCGCTCGCGCTCTCTCTCGCCTTTTTTTTTTTTTTTTTTTTTTTTTTTTAAATCGCAGAAAAAAAATCGGATGTGACTAAATTCGCAGAGGAGACGAATTCACGGCGAAGTGTAAAAATAGAGAACGGGAATAATAATGACACTTGCAGGAAAAAGAGAGATCCAAAGTAGGTCGGTAAATAAATCCTCTTCTTCTCCTCTTTCTTGCCTTTTCGGTGTTCTTCTCCTGTGAGAGCGCACGATACTGGTTGCGAGGAAAAAAAAAAGGAAGAAAAACGGTGGAAATCGCCCCAAAAATATTCTTTTTTTTTGTTTGTTTAGTTGCCTAAAAAAAGTATTTCATGTAAAAACTCATCACCCAGAAGAGAAGCCCTCCCCCAAAATAAAAAAAGAGGCAAGAATTGTCAAAATAATAACGGTATTAAGATGTGAACGCGTTCTCTCTCTCTCCGGACTTTCCCCCTCCCCCCTGTTTCTCTCTCTCTCCTTTCCCCCTTTTTTCTTTCTTTCTTTCCGAGTTTGGTTTTTTTTTTTTTTTTCAGTTTCACCTCTCTCCTCTTCTCCTGCAGGAATGAAGCGAAAGACACAAGGAGGAAGGGTGGAAAAAAGAAGAAAAGGAAGGAGAAGAGGGAGATGAAGGGGGGGCACACTAATAGAATATGCAAGAAAGGGAAGGGGGGGAGAGAGGGAGAGAGGGAGAGAGGGGGAGAGAGGGAGAGAGAGGGAGAGAGAGAGAGACCCAAAAAATGAATGCGTTTAAACGGGAAGCCTAGCAAAGCAATGTTTCCGAAAGGGGGATCTGCGCGAATGTCTGTATATAGTGAACTTTGACACTACTATTGAAACTGACACGTTTCTATGGAGATCGCTGCCTTATATGGAGCTCGTGTCAAGGAGCCAAGAGAAGGGCTGCTGGCAACTGATAATCAAAGGCGACTGACTGGTCAGAGCCCTGAACTGGGGGGAGAGAAAATGGGAGGCTAAGGTTAGCCAAGCCTCCTTCACTCCATTGGTTACCCCCCAATTCCCCCCCTCCACCCGCGCTTTGCTTTCTCTTTTCTTTTCTTTTCTTTTCTTTTCTTTTCTTTTCTTTTCTTTTCTTTTCTTTTCTTTTCTTTTCTTTTCTTTTCTTTTCTTTTCTTTTCTTTTCTTTTCTTTTCTTTTCTTTTCTTTTCTTTTCTTTTCTTTTCTTTTCTTTTCTTTTCTTTTCTTTTCTTTTCTTTTCTTTTCTTTTCTTTTCTTTTCTTTCTTTCCTCTCTCTCACTCTTTCTCTCTTTTCTTTCTCTTTCTCTCTCTGGTTCTTTCTTTCTTTTCTTTCTCTCTCTTTCTGTCTCTCTCTCTTTTTTTTCTCTCTCTTTCTCTCTCCCTTCTCTTTCTTTTCTTTCTTTTCTTTCCCCCTTTTTTTTTAATTAAATGAAAAAAAAATTTTCACTACTTACTGAATGGGATAGGGAAGGGAAAGGAAATGGGAGGGGGGAGGAAGGGAGGGAGGGAGAGTAGAGAGAAGGAGAGGAGATTCTTCTGACAAGCACAATTTGCACTGAGATCCCCCGGTGCTGCTATTTACTTTGGGACCTGATTAGTAGGGGTCGTCTATGACCCCTCTACCCCCCCAACCCATGACACACATGGGCAGAGGAGGATGCATTGCGATAGGCAGAAAGGTGCAATTAAAAGGACACGATGGATATGGGCTCCCTGTGAAAAGTTAGTGTGGGTTGGGTTTTTTTTTTGTTTTGCTTGCTTGTTTTTGTTTTGTTTGTGTGGGTTTTTTTTTTTTTTTTGGTTGCTGTTTTTTTCCCTACAGATCTGAAAGAGGGATTTATCTTCCGCTTGCCAGTTGCAAAAGCCACTCCAGGGGTGTTAATGATGGAGAAGGAAACACGCGCTGCACGGAGGAGCAGGCGCCCGTACATGCACACCCTTGCACACACACGCGGCCGAGTCCACACACATATTCAAATCCCCATATGTTCCCATCCCACTTCGGGCTATTTTTGCAGCCTGTCCCTCGTCCCTCACCCCTCATTCCTCACCTAACATGTCCACCCGCGGCCCCGCAGGGCTCCACGCTTCTCGCGGGGGTTTCACCCCTACCCTTTAATTTCATTTTGGGGGTGTGTGAGCAGTCAGCATCACCCCCTCCGCTGCCCTGCCCGCCGTGCGCTCCCCCTCGGTCCCCTCGCCCGGCTCTCCCGGTCTCTCCAGGAGCCCCACGCGGGAAGGGGACGCGGGGGTGCGGGGGTGTCGGTGCCCCCAGCCCCGCGCCCCCCTCCGCTCCCGGCCCGGCGAGCGGGAATCGCTGGCTCCGGCTGCCATCTAGCGGGCACGGAGCCGCGGCCCGGGGAGCCCGGCGAGCAGGGGCTCCGCGCCTGCCTGCAGCCCTGCACCCCACCCCCGGCTCTCGCCAGAAAATGAATTTCCCCTTTCCGATTTGAAATAGAAAACTGCACTGAGGAGAAGACCCTCTTCTTTTCAATTTCTGTCTCTCTCACAAGCCGGCCTTAGAGGCAGCTTCCCTTTTGTCAGGGATCGGAAATTTGCCTTGGGTTCGAAAGACTGCATGTGACAAAGAAGAAGCAGAATGCAAAAACTGAACAGCTCCCCCCCGCAACAAAAAATCCCACCAAAACTAACACCCCAGGCGCCTCTACTCGCCACCATACCTTTCTCTTAGCTCCCAATCAAGTTTATGATTATGATAATCTAATGAGATTAGAAGGTGGATGGAAAACCTGCAGAAGGAAAGTGAATGAAATAGGTGACAGAAATTTTATTGTTATTATTTAGTTTCGTAAAGTGATGTTGATTAATTAAAAGTAAAGAGAAAAAAATAAGCCCCTCAAATTTGATGCATAGTGATCATGATATTTTTTTCTTTCCCTGTCGACTCTGAAATCTGAGGCTGGGAGCCGCCTGAAGAAAAGATTCCTTCATCATTTCTAAGATCAGAATAAACGCTTGATTTTGTCCCGAAATAATGAAGAGATTTTCAATGAGCCCCTTGCCCAAGCCGTCTCTGTTGTATATTGCATTGATAAAAAGGATGTTATTGACTATGCAACAGTAGGCTTCTTTCCTCTCTCTCGCTCTTTCCAAATAAAGTCTCCGTCCTGTCTCTTGATCAGTAAGAAGGTGAAACGAATAAGATTAAATAGGACAAAAAAGCAAGCTCCGTATGTGTATCATCTAGATTTTACTCCCCAGACTGTGAAGAGACAGGGAGTAAAAGAGGCAGAGCGAGGCACGGAGGGTGGGGGGGGGGGGAGAGAGAGAGAGTGAGAGTGAGACACAGACACAGACACAGACAGAGGCAGAAAGCCTGAGAGGAGGTGGACGGACCCAGCAGCCGCAGCCCAGCTCCTCCCGGACCGGGCACTCTGCCGACGGCCCCGACTCCCCGGGCCACCCCAGGCAAGTCGCCGCTTCCTTCCTCGTGGTTTCGGGGCAGAGGGAGGGGAGCAAGGCCGCGACACTTGGCAGGGAGACCTTCCCCAGTCCTGCCCCCCCGGGCCACCTCCTCCCCTGGCGTCATTTGGGCATCCCGGCATTTGGGAGGAGTGAAAGGCGCCTAGTCCTCATTCTGTCCGAGGTTTTTCCTTCCTCCTCCCTTCCGTTCCCCTTTCCCCCCATAGGAACATGTGTGGGAATTTCCACGGCTCCCCTCCCCACACAAGGCGGGTGTCTCGCAGGGGGACCCACGCAGGTCCGGCAGGCGCCGACCCGGGCGCCAGGGCCGGCTGCAGCCGCAGGGCGCCGGGCTGGGGACGCGCAAGCATTCCAGCGCTCTTCTCTTTCACCTGCTTTGTTTGTTACTTGATCACCTAATGAAAAGATCGATGGCAGCTTGTTTATCTGGGTGATAGTGTCAACAGATTACAGGGGCAGTAATCAGATGTTTCCCAGCCGGGCTGGGCACAATTGTAATACAGAGGGAGCCTAAACATGCTCAGACTGGGCTAGTCTGGGCAACGGGGGTTGTGCGGCGGGGAGAAATTTTTTCCCTTCGTCTGGCTGGAAACGCTTGGTGGTTTTCACTCGCTCCGTGATGAGGAAAAGCAGCTTTTAAACGGGATTTGTAGAAATAGATGATGGGTGAAGGGCCGGTGAAATTTGCGGGAGTCCCGAGGAAAAATCCATCTCCGGCGTCCTGTGGCTGTGCAGTAGCCTGCTGGGGAGGGGAGACGGGACTCTGGGCATCCATCAATAAAAGTCTCATGCCTGTGTTGACCAGGTTAAAGCAGAGATCAGTCGACGAGAGGCATTTCCTCTCCTCAACAAATTACAGGGACACGGTCACAACTCACATTTAATTGGGAAATGAACTTTGATTCCTTTTTTAACCTCTGTGGATCTGGAATGTGTAAAGGAGATGGAGCTGGGAACTTGGAGAATTAATTTTTCCTCTGTCGTACTAGATGCTACTTTCCCCAGGCCAGAGTCCAAGGCTGGAATCTGAAGGTGGGAGAGTTTTGGGAGGCTTTAGCGAGTGGTTTTGGTTGTTTCTGTTTGTTTGTTTTTTTTTCTCCTCCTTTCTGTATCTCTCTTCTCCACCCCTGTCTCCTTCCTCGTGTAACCCAGCCTGGAATGGCACTGGTTCCTCTCTCGTCCCCTGCAGAAAGGAAAAGTTCCTCTGGAGATTTGTGAGTGGCCCGGATGCATGTAATTTGGGAGCTCGGATACATAGCCTCTGTTTTCTTAAACAAATAAGTGCCTTCTTCAGCTGCCAGCTCCACAAGGCACCACACACACACACACACACTGAAAAAAAGTACACGGGGACGTACACACATATACCCACATATATATGCACACACCTATGGAGTGGGGTAGATGGAAGGCAGAGGGTGCACACTTACACAGGGTGCAGTGAACAGCTTGGACTTGCAAAAACCATTTAATTCTTGCTTTCAATTTTTAGTGTATTTAATCGTTCTCAGTTCTGATCTGTGGACACCTACAGGCTGTAAAACCAGAGTGTTGCACTGGGGTTTCCCCCTAGCCTCTGCCTTCATCCCTTGGTTGGAGTTTTATGGCTACCCCTCTCCTGGGCCTGCTGCAGACCGAATGTGAACGGTCACATTGGACCCCCCAGTCTGAACCGTGTGTCCCAGCCCTGCTGCTCCTCAGGCCCCCAGCCAGGCTGGGGGTGGCACTGCTGTTCCAGGCCTCCACAACCGGTGGTGCGTAGCCAGGCCTCATTTCCCAGCAGCAGTGCTGGGGGTTTTCCTCACAGGCCTTTTTCTCCATTTGCCTTTTTTCCTCCCTTTCTTTTTTCCTTCCTTTTCCTGCCTCTGCTCAAGCCAGACCTGAAGGATAACTAAGTTTCTTGAGGAACGCAGCATATGGTGTGTGTGTGTGCGTGCGGGAGGCAGTGCTGCTGGAGGAGACGCGGTCACCGCTGCCCTGGGCAGGTGGTCTCCGGTGAGTGCCATCCCCCGGGGAGACGTGACCGAGCGGGGCCAGCTCCCCCCGGGCGCCCTGCGCTGCTCCTCCGCTGCCTCCTGCAGCACCCACCGCAGCTGTGCCGAGGGACGCGCTCTGGGGCGCCTTGTGCCAGCCCTGGTGCTTTCTAAAGGAAGCCTGATGCCGAAGGTGGGCCCATCCCACCCTGAGCGTTCCGAGCGGTGTCTTTCTCCCCCGTCCCGGTGTCCCTATCACAGTCACCCTAGCCCGTCGCCCAGGACGTTTCAGTACTTCCCACCGACGGCGACTGGGCTTGGGAAACAAGGCCCTCCACCTTTCCCTGCTGGACTCCCCCTCCGTCCGTCTGCCGCACATGCCCCGGGCCACGCCACCATGCATAACCTGCTTTATTTATTTATTTATTTATTTATTTAAAAAAAAAACCCAAAAAACCCGCAATCTTTGGAGCGTACTCCTTCCCCCAGTTTCCTCTGTGAAACACCATCTTGGGGTCACGGCCGACATCCCCGCGGTATCCAGATCTGCTGCTGGGTCTCACAACCCACGGGGCATTATTGTGTGTCCCACCCCGCCGAGGTGTGCCCGCTCTCCCTCGCCTCCCGCGTGTGTTTAACCCGGAGGCGCGACCGCCCTTCCCTTCCGCGCACACCGCCTGCTTCCCTGGAATTATTTTAGACGGGATTGGCAAAAAAGCAGTGTGACAGCGGCCCTCGCAACTCCCCCCGCCACGCCCTCGAGAAGGCAATCTGCCGCTCCCGCATCCTCTCCGGCAGCGGGTCCGCGCCGAGCCGGGGTTTGTCATTTGTTAGCACTCAAAAGTACCGGGCTCCAGTGCCAACCAGAAAGCAGGCGCTCGTTATCCCTACAGACAGAAACGCCTGAGCACCCGACAGTCAGCCTTCTTTCCCCAATTAAAAAAAAAAATAAAAAAAAAAAAATCTGTGCCTAGAAGTAAAAACCAAACCAAAAGCAAAACTAAAAAACACCACAGAACCCCAACCAACAAGCACACAACAAAAAAAAGCTGTTTCTGTGAGGACGGGAGAGAAGGCACCCAAAGCGAAGGCCACTTTTCTAACAGCACAAAGAAACATAGCAATTCCCAAGTAGAGCTGCAGGAGCAGAAACTGATGACCTTTGGATGGAGATCAAACTTTCCTGTATAAGGAAAATCTGGGAATAATTTTCAACACACTCATGAATCCAGGACCAAATATTTACATTCGGCACAAGTAAAGCTGCGGTGATCAGAGCGCTGAAGCCAAGAGAAAAAAAATTTACAAAAACCACTAGCATAATGCTTTGCACTGAACAGTTCCGACTGTATTTTATGCTTTCAGCTTCTCTTAGGGCTGAATTTGGTGTTTTTATGATTCTGAGTTGCGCTGGAGATTTTGATAAAGATCTGACGTTTGGAAACGAGTTTGTAAGTCGTGAGATTGTCCTGACAACGCATTCGACGGCAGTATATAATAATTTCCTTAATAGTTACCTGTCAGAAATTCCATTTCTTTTACTGAGGGGATTAGTCAGTCAGGAGTAGATTTGAGCTGGACTTTCCGCAGACCAGAGACCGGCTCCAAGATGTTTAAGTATTTAATGTCACTTTCTCCCCTGCGTCCGAGATAAAACTGTGCAAAAGTATGTTTGCCGGGAAATACTCAGCAATGGTAGAGCAGTAGCAATATAATCATATTTATTCATCAGAAATTGATCTGAGTAATAAACCTTAGCATTTCCATTGAAACTGTCAGGAGCAAGATATGTTTATTACGGCATATTCTGTCTGCGTGGGGAGGACCGGGCTGCGCTTCATATAAAGTTTAAATGAAACAGAATAAACACAGTAGATTGCTCCAGCCCAATACAAAAGCTGCAAATGACCGCTACATATTTTATGGTGCAAAGGCTTTTTTATGATTTTTTAAAAAATATAATTATTCACACGTTTCTCGGGGTTAAGCCCAGACCTATCTAACAGTGTTGTTAATAAGTTACACAAAATTGCCTGATCCTATCAAACGGGTCTAGAGTTATATGTTTTATTGTTAACCCCTTCCACCGAATCTTCTGAAGCTGAAAGGGAAAGGGAAAGGGCTTTTGTCCGAGTTGATCCTTGGCTATTCTGGGGCTCAGGTTGGTGTGAAAAGGACGAGGAGGTCTCTTGAAATCTCCTTTTATCTACTCCTATTTTCTCTCTGGATCAGCAAATTTGAATAGACACCATCTAATCGCTCGTAATGGAAAATGAAAAAAAAAAAAAAAAAAAAAAAAAAAAGAAAACCAAGCCACCCAACAAAAAACAACTGTGTGTGTGCTCTGGGAGCTGCGAAAATGCTTTTGCGCTGGGCTGCCTGGCCGAAGGGGTGCGTGCCCTTGAGTGCGCCAGACGGGGAGCAGCGTGAGCAGCGCCTGCAGCCGCAGCCCGCGGTGCGCGCACCCCGCGGCTCCGCGGAGACCCCGGCATGCCCTGTCCCTGCTCCCCCGGCCCCCGAGCCTGGGCATGCCCTGCCCGGGCCGGGAGCTCTGGGGTGGGCATGCTGGAGCAAGCAGCGTCTCAGAGACTCCTTCCCGGCGCCCGGGCTGTGAGGAGCTTTTTTGAGGAGTGATAACACGGAGTCGACCCGACACTATTTCCTCTCTCACCCTCAGACTCCTGGATTTTCGTGATTTGCTCTTATTGCGGATACCTGGACTGAGAGACAGTCCGGGCTGCCGGGAGTGGGTGACCCCAAGGAACAGTCGCCCTGTGGCGGGCAACCAACTCCGCACATCAGGCAGGCACCGACGGAGGTGTCCGCAGCTTCCTGGGGATCATCTTGCCAAGGCTGGTGTTTTTTTTTTGTTTTTTTTTTTTGTTTTTTTTTTTGGGGGGGGGGGGGTGGTGGTGTTGTGTTTTTTTTGCTATGCGTTAAGGGGAAAAATAAAAAAAAAAAAGGAGGCGGGCAAACTTGGGGGCCTCTGTCAAATAGAAAAAGTTTTGTTCTAGAGGCTCAATCCAGGGCACTATCTCTTCCTTCCTAGCAGCTCAGAAATTGGCGTTTCTTTCTCAGTCTGGGACACTTTTGCTGAAAATTCCTTCATGTGACCCCTTTGTTGCTAAGGCTACAAGTTCCCATCCCGACACACAAATCTTTTCCACTCCAGGAGCAGCTCAAGTCCTGGGCAGAAGTCATGACTTAAGAGACTTACTTCAAACTCCTTGGAGTGCCTCCCTGCTAAATACCTGCTTAAGTCTAGAGGTTCAAATGAAGTCCTCCCCCCGCCATCGTGTGTCGCCCCCCTCCTCCTCTCCCGAGGTACGTTTTGCTGGGACTTCTAGTAAATAGATGGCGAGAAGGAAACACAGTCGAATAAGGATTAAATTAAGTAGAAGAAATCCAGGCGATGTATATTTTGAAGATCCGATGGGGCGTCAAACTGATGTTTAACACATTTTTTCCACTCACTGTGCACAAGTCCTCAGCCCCCATCGCCTTGTTTAATTTTTTCACCCCCGAGGAGGCGGCAGTCGTGGGAGGTGGACAGAAAAAGGCTCCCTCGACCCACAGATCTTTTCCTATCCTCAAATGCCATGGGAAAGGACAAGGAGACACCGTGTCCCCAGGCACGGCTGGGGACACACTCACACACACTCACACTCACACACAGGCACACACACACTCACACTCACACACAGAGAGGGGCTCTTCCAGCACCGAAGGACCTGTGAGGTGGAGTACTGCGTGGTCATCCAGGCTGTCCCTAAATGCAGAGCTCAGGTGGAAAGTGGTTGGTTTTGGTTGTTTGTTTTGTTTTGTTTTGTTTTGTTTTGTTTTCCCTTAGCAGAATTACCCATCTCCTTCCTCCCCACTGCCCTCGCTGCTCTCTAGGTTGCACCGGTCAGGAAAATACAATTTTGTCTCCCCGGCTCAGCAGAGTGGACACGTGTTTGTGCACCACTGAGCCCGCCAGCACCGCTGAGGCAGTGGCTCTCCTGGATGCAAAAGGAGAAAAAATCTCAACAAAACCCCCTCAACCTCCCTTCCTACCGCCCCCCCAACCCCCAAGAAGCCCCAGAGAGGCTCTTCTCCTGGAAAAGTTAAGCATGACTTAGTAAACATTTGTAAATGCAAATAGATATGAATAAATAAACCTCAAACTAGGTAGTTTGGGTGTAATAGTTTAGCAGGACTAATTGCAGACAATGTAGCTGAAATGACTTCTCCAATTAGCTGCTGGTTGGGGCTTATTTGGAGGATCTGTCAGCTCTAGCGATGGATAATTGCTTTATTGCTCACAAAACTATCATCTATTTAGAACATATGTGCTAATTACTCTGGATGGGCGTCGGAAAAGAGACCATAAATCTATTAGCCCTTTAAAAAGTCTAAGGTACTTGTGAACGACCAAACTCCCTTCCTTGGAGCTTAAGGGCAAGAGTCTCGTCTGGATGGTACTCTTTCCATAAAATAAAATAAAATAAAATGAAATAAAGTAAAATGAAATTAAATGAAATAAAATAAAATAAATTCAGCCATATATACACGTGTATTTTTCAGTGTATATTTGCGAAGTCACAGTGGGAGGGAAAATAAGGGAAATCATCCTTCTATAGACCAAACTGGTGCAATAAATCACTGTCATAAAACCGATTTTCCTCTTCAGCTTTGCACTATTTTTCCCCCCAAAAAGATTAGTTTAAAAATCTTTTAATTGGATTACTCTGGAAAATTAATCTCCTTTGGGCTCACTAAGTTTGTGTACCAAATATCTGGAATTAATTCAGTGCCACAAAACGCATCTGCGATGCCTTTTGTTCAAACTAGCTAAAAAAGGGACAGGTAGGGAAAGTGGCATTTCGCCGTACGCATTCATGTCCCCTCGCAGCTCTCTATGCATATTCATTGCTGTATGTGTCGCATTGTACCGCATAAAATTGCTATTGTAAAGGACATAAACAGAATTGTTTGCTGGACTGTGCTGTGGGTCAAGACACCAGTGAGGGGTGAGGAATTCGGGGGGAAAACGCAGAGAAAGGAAAAAGCTTTGGCAGCCGCAGTAGCAGTCTCCCGGGCGTCGCGCACCGAGGGTCATGCCCGGGTCGAAGCGGTTCCGCCGCCGCCCGCCCGGGCCGCTCCGCGGGCGCGCTCCGCTCCGCGCTGCCCCGAGCACGCCGCCCCCCGCCCCGCCCCGCTCCGCTGCGCTCCTCTCCGCTGCCGCGCTGGCCCCGGACCTGCGGCGCTTTCGGGGCCGTCTGAGTGGAACTCCCCATCCCCGGCACCCGCTGAGATTCAATAGGATCCCTTAGTTTTCAGCGCAATTTGAGCGTGAGCAGCACCCTCGTGAGGTGCGGCTAATTGCGGGGGCGGCGGGGGATTAGAGGCGTAATGACTTGTCGGGGCGGTGGTGGTGGCTCTGTAACACAGCGTCTTCTTTCCCCCCCGCCTTTTACAAGTACAGGCTGTCTCGCTGCTAACAGAGCAATAAAGCTCTGGGTTCATCTCTATATTTTTACTTGCTTGTTTTCCCGGAAGCAAACGAACATGTCGCTTATTCCCGGTGGTTTATATGCAAATTGTGACACTTCACAGAGTCTTGGGGACCGAAGGGGCAGGGAGCGGTTCCTTCCCGGGGGAGGAATGTGGGAGGAGAGATCGTGAGCGGGAAAGTTCCTTCTGGGTGGAACAGGAGGCAAGGACCGCTTGTGCGAGTGTCTGTATGTGTGAGCTGAGATTCAGGTTGGGTAGGTGACGGGGCAGCACGGGGTGGGCACGAAGCAGGCTGGACGATGAGGTTGAGGAGTGCGAGGGTGAGGATGAGGGTGAAGGTAGGTTTTGACCTCTTGAGCACTGGTCTAGCTCAGCGCCCTATAGAATAATCTCTCTGCCCAGACCTAAATCCCAGCCATTCTTGCATGCTTGTCGCCCTTCATAAGCTGTGTGTGGCATTTCCAAGTCAGCATTAAATTTCCAGTGTCAGCCGCTGCTAAACTGCGAATCGCGGAGTGGGATTGTCCGTGTTTAATAACACGTGACACAAACACGTGTGGAATCACATGGAGGGAAAACATGCAGAGCAAGGTGAACATCCCATGCTACAGGCTGGGCATATCACACAGGGGTGTATCACACAAGCCCAAGCCCCGAAATCCTGCAGACAGGTGTCACATGTGCTCACACGCAGCCAAGTAACTTCCATTGCAACACGCGTGAGATCCTTGCATGGACGTGGACAAGTAGATGGCTGTTTCCAGGCAGACTTTACGTACTTGCTAAAGAGCCCTGTGGTCTGCAGCACCTTGGATCTCTGCTGACCATGCATCACCAGGTAGAAGTTTTTCAGCCGTGTGCTGCAGCTAAACAGATGATTACACATTGACAGAATCTTTATCCCTAATCACGTGATGTTAAATGAATCTTAAAGTCCCTTCTGAGACAAATGAAGAATTCTCTCTCTTTTTCTCTCTCTCGTCCTCCTGTCCATCTGCCTGCACCGTGGACACGCTCTGTGGAAAATGTTTACAGTTTGGAGGACTCTAACCTTGATTTTCCAGCTTTGAGCTCCCTCTGGAAGCGGTAAGAGCAACTACTCCATGTTACTGCACAAATTCCAGCACCATTGTGGGTCGCAGGTGTTGCAGCCGCTATTGTTTGCATCCCTTCTGCAGCCCCGCGGCCAGAGCCCCGAGGTTGCACCGACCTCCGTATGCTGCTCCGCACACCCTCGGAGCCCGAGGCTGCCCGTGCTGAGCGGGCACGGAGGTGGAGAATTTGGAGGCGAATTTGGTCCTCACCCAGCCCCGCTCCGCGCCGCCCTTCGGCCGCCCGCTGGCCTCTCGCACCAGGGCTCAGCATGGAGACTCTTACTTTCTCCCACAAGGGGAATAGACAGCTCATGTGTGGACAGGCAGGTTTTATGTCAGGAGTGCCGAGCGCCCAACGCAAGGCGGGAGGCAAAGACGTCCGAGATAAACTGGGATTGCCCTTTAGCCCCAGGCTGGGAGTGGAGGGACGGCGAAGACAGTCACCGCGCCGAAGGTTCCGAGGCAAAAATTAGGCAGAGACGGCAGGCAAAACCACTTCTAAACAGGAAAATACCTAGAAACCCCGAGCTGTGCACACTTGACCAGAAAGCATCTGGGACGGTTGCTTTTGGTTTAGGGGGTGCAATGATCCTTTGGAGACGATGTAAAGCATGCATTTGTAACCAACTACAAAAGTGAGGGGTGGAGGCAGGATGCTGCGCTATGCCAGATCATCCCTGAATAGCATTAAACTGTGTCATGAATCAGTGTCATCATGACGTATGACACACCACAAGGGATCATGATGAGTGACTGGCATAATAGACAGAGATAGTGGACCAAAGTCTCCTTGACAATTCTTAGTCATATGTCTTGGGGGGATAGTTTTACATTCATGATCCGTTTATTTGGAGCCAATACAGGGAGACACATGAAGCACACGGCTGAATCTGTCTGAGCAGGAGGAAGACGGGCTTAAATGGCACAAAGCGCTGCCGAGGGGAATCTGAAGAGGTCGCAGGTTTAGCAGCAAAACACGTGGAAAGCCCCACCTGCTATTAGGCTATACATAATTAAGCAGGACGCCCCTGGTTTCTCCTGCCAGCCCAGGGAAGGGCTGGCTCACCCAGCGTGTTTCCGTCAATAATCTGCAGAGACTCTCAGGCACCCCGCCCCGCTGTCCCGCGGGCTGATAACCTCCTGTCCCATCGCAAACTGGGAGACGCCGCTCGCGTCCTTTTCCTCACGCTTGAGCTTTGCTGCGGGCTGCGGAACTCCGAGGCTCCAGTGCTAGCAGGGGCAGGTCTGCCGGGCAGGCAGGAGGCACACCTATAATAAACGCTTAATCCGAGAAACGCCCCCAGTGTGCCTCTCACTACGAGCTGGGGAGCCCGAGTTGCTGGAGCTGCGGGGTTTGTTTTGTTTGCCAACTTCCCGAGCTACCAGGTAGAAGCGCCTTTACTTTTTTTCCCTTTTCCTCTCCTCCAAACTTAAGTGTCCCTTTGGCGGTGTCTCCAGAAGGGCAAGAGGGCCCCAGTGACTCTTTGAAGGCGATCAGCACTCCGAAATCCGCCTGGGCTGGCTGGGAATGCTTGCCATCTCAGCGGAGATCACTGACAGGCTTCTTCCCGAGAGACTAAGTTCGCGAGGCTCCCTTTTCACATAGAGCCTTCAGGAATACTGATAACCTCTAGAAATCTCCATAGGAGGCATTCCAATGAGCAAAATGAATGACATACGCCCAGAAAATAAGTGTACAAGAGTGGAATCCTATTCAGTCTGAACCACCGCCCCACTCCCCTCCCCCAGAACAAACAGACAAACAAACAAACCCGAAAAACCACCACAAAAGTGATGGTCCAGATACTAAGAAGTTCACTAAGTGTGTGAGTATCTAATGAAGGGAATAGCGACATTTAAAAAAGAAAACGTCTAATGACTTCATTTGATTTGGAGGATGAAAAAGCCTTTTTAAATCACTTCAGATTCACTGGCCTAAACGCAGCCAATTTTTGAATATGAAGGTTGTACTGAGTCTGCCTTCTTTCAAGAGGTCATGTGAAAGGTAATAGTATAGGTGAAGTAATGCAGTTACGCTGTAGGAACTTTTGTTTCCCTTTCTTGGCAATTTATTTCGGTGCTTCTTCACTTTCCTAGGAACAGACTGACTCCATCAACGGCGATCTTCATGTTTAGACGCATGTCTGTTCAAAGCATTTAGGTTCCCCAATTTGTATATTTCTCCCGACATCAGCAGCATCACTGGATCCTTACGTTATCAGCCTTTTCAAAGTAGGGGAAATTCGGAATAAAACATGACTCCTAAGTGGGCAGGGTAGCGAAGCCGATAGGGAAGCGGGCTATCAAAATCATCTTTTTGCCCTTATAAAGGGAGGAGTGAAAAATTAAAATAAAGAAGCGCTCCTCCTGAGAGAGTCCCGGTGGCCGAGTTTCGGTAGTTCAGCCATTTCACGAGTTTTCCGCTGACTTTTCAGCGTGTTGCCGAACTCCTGCCCGTCTCCCACCGCCTTCGGAGGGTCGCCCTGAGGGATGGGTGATGCCCCCGGTTCTGTCCCACTTTGGAAAGAGGAGTCACATCCGTACGGGGAGAGAAGAACGGCCGGCGAGGGTGCGGGAGCCGGACCGCGCAGGCACTGCCGCCTCGCCACGTGTGGTTTTGTTTTTGTTTTTGCTTTATTGAGGCGGCGCCCGTGACCGGCAGCAGGTGTCGCTCCCAGCAGCCCCCCTCCCTCGGAGGGGTGGGGGAAGGTGTGCTTTTGGACACCACCAAGTGATTTTTAAGCACCTGTCGATGGTATCGACAAATCCAGGTCCGTTTCCCGAAAAGGGACTCGCAAAAGGGTGCGAGGATAGAGGGGGAGAGCGGGTCTGACTCTGCCCAGCCTCTCCGCCCTCACAGCCGGTGACAACTGAGGACGCGGACAGCGGGCTACTCCTTGTCCCCCTACCCTGCTCCACATGCATCCCATGGAGCTGAAGACGTGGGAAAGGATCAGGGCACTTGCTGCCTGCGGGGTCCGATCCTGCGAAGCTTGGAGGACCTCCAGCGACCCTCCCCTCCAAAAGTCAGTTTCTCAGCCACTTGCCCATCATGGGTAAAAAGAATAATTTCTACACCCACTCCTGGAAGTCCACGGAGGGGATCAGGGTCGCTAGTGCTCAGCAGGTAGGGCCGTCCGCCCAGAGCTTTGCAGCAGCATGAAGAAAAATATAAAACTAAACAGGCAATCAGCTGAAATCTATCCTCTTTAAATAAACTGATTCCTTAGTATTTTCCCAGTATTGTTGTAAGTTGTTGTCTCTGATGTCCCCGAGGGCTCTTTCCTCTGCTCTCTGATTTCGTGTATAAAAGCACCTCTGAGTGATGGATTACTGTGTCATTGCAGCCTGTGAAGGATTAATTTGTTTCATTGATTTCTCTTTAGGCAGATTGCCAGAATTCTCTGCTTCCCACCTTTCTCCAGGACTTCAGCAGTAATAGACAGTAACAGCCTAAAACAAATCAGCCCATTCTTGTAAAAATAGAAACACAAAACCCTGAAGTCCCAGGGAAGCTGTAAAGAAGTTTTTTCCTTATGTTGTAGAGCCACTAATTCCTTAAATGAGTCCATCTTCTCTCCTTTCACCACTTCCCTTTTAAAAAAAGGTTACCATGTCTTGGTGGGAGTTGCTTAGTCTCAAGAGCAATTTCAACAAGCAGTTGGATGTGAGCAGTGGGCATTTGACGGTCACAGAGAAATGTTCTGTTCATGCTAAACAGCAGGGGTAGGAATTACAGGAGGATTGTATAAACTTCAAGGTTCATTCTTAAAATCACCAGACCACCTACTTCTAATCAATTTTCTGTCCATCTACCTGTCTGGGATATTAAATAAGCTGTAGTTTATGTCAGGTCCCAGAGTTGCTGGTCTGATGTATGTGGGGGTGGATGGGACTGAAATCTCCCAGATCAATTCATCTGCATGTTTTCAGGATAATCTGATAAAAAAAATCAGACCTTGAAGTGTCAACCTGTGGTGAAAAAAGGCAGCTGGGTGCTCCTTTTGGTGCAGATTGTGGAACAGTGAGGGGAAGAGAGCGAGATCTGCTGCTGCTACTCTGACCACTGCACTGCTCTTTTCAGACCTGCTTTATCTGTAGCAGAGACAGGTCAGCTGTGCTCTTCTGTTTGTTTCCACAATGCAGCACTAAATACTGTATTGATTTAGTCTCCAAAAATTTTAAACTTTGGGTGCTTCTAGTGCGTAATGTTATCATAGACTACTGTCTTTACACCTTGGGCTTGTGGAAAGCTGTGTCGTGCAAAACCAACACTTTTAGATATCATGGAGAGCAGAGAAATGTTTATTTTACCTCTGTATCTGACTTGTGATGAGTGTAGTTCAATAACTATTTTCAAAGGGACAGTAAATTTATTGTACTGGATAGCGCAGATCCACTGCATAGCAAATCTAGGAAATTTTGAAGTTACAGCCCGACTATTTTTTTCCCCTCCTCTCTCGGAGGATGTTAGCCTACTACTTTCTTTTTTAATTTTCTGTAATTTCAGGTGAAATCCAAATACCAGTACTAGAGTCACAGCATGATTTCCTTGTCATCCCACAAGAAAATATGCCTTGCCCTGCCTGAGTAATGCTCTTGTGTTTTCTTGCATGCGATCCCTCTGTGGTCTGTCAAGTCTAACTTTCCCTTCTCTACCTGGTAGGTTTCAAAGGAACTTTAAAAGTAGTCATAAGGAGTTCATTCTTGTTTCCACTTCTGGGAATCCCTTGAAATCCCTGTTTTGTCTGGGGAAACCCTGCAGTGTGGGTTAGCCTGCAGAAGGAAAAGGGTGGCTGCCTCCTGGCATGGCAGCCTGGGAAATGCTGTTATCCTGGGGAATGCTGCAAACTTTCCTTCAAAGGCTTCTGTGGTGTAGCAGGGACCCCCACTTTTCTGGCTTAACACTGCCTGGCATTCCCACTCCAGATAGCTTTTCACTGTCAAGTAACTTTGAAAATAAAGGCACAAAATGCAACAGTTCACATTCTTCCTGCTTGGATAGCCAAGCCCCAGGGAGGCTTGGCTCTCAGGGCAGAGTTTGTCTTGCTTGGAAGCAAATGCTCTCATTCCCTCTGCCCCTTTCTCCTTGCCAATCCTTTTCAGCTTACACAGGGGAATCCTTCTGCTCCTTTGCTAGGCAATAAGGAAAGTTATGCTCTTGATTAATAATGATAACAATATTCTTGGCTTGGAAAGTCTGAGTTAGGAGCAGAGACAGATTTCCACCCCTATTCCTCCAGTTTGTAATAAAACACGCAGAATCCATCACAGACCAAATTTAAAACGCTTAAGTCAAGCTCACATCCTTTCATCCCTTCAGATCTGGAAAGAAACAGAGTCTGTTAGATTAGCAAACATTAACCTCTCGCATAGTTCTGAAAGTAGGATTAATGCCTACTGAAGGGACAGCTATATGACCCTCACACACACTAACTATACATTAGGGCTGTCACGCTATTGATCGGGAGAAGTTTGTGTGAAGAAGCACTCCCCACCAGGGAGAAAAACAGACTAGAGTGGGGAAAAGCCACTCTAAGATGCATCCACTCCATCTGCTAAGATGCACTTTTAAAAAACTCAGCTCCCATTTCTGGCATCAAGTGCAGATGTGCTGGAATCTGCATGCTCCACCCTGCAGTTCTGGTGCATACAGACCGCACACAGTTTTCAGCTGTGGCCCTGGGACTGGCTCATCTTTGGACAAAACAGACCTATGCCAATGCTGGATTTGCACATAAGTAGAGTTTTGCTTGGACTCTGCCCATATGGGGCTTTGTGGCCTTGTGGGGTTCTGACTGGCTGTACTTTAGCATATCTATTCCCATTTAGCTAATTTGGAAGAGACTGGTCCTGAAGATATTTCTCCCTCATCCCATAAGCTAACAAAAAGAAGAAGTAGTGATGAATAATGTTTGTCAAACTTTCTTTTCATTGAAGTATGAATTCTTTACACTAAGAAAGTACAAGCTGATTGTTTCCTAGGGTTTGCTGGGTTAAATACAAACTCTGGATTTGACTTTGGTCACATCCAATTTTTGTGTCAGTCTAACTCTTATAACATTGAATTCTGCAGAAGCAACTGCAATTTCAGTGCATTTCTGAAAACAGACATTTTAAGGGCTGATCACAACACTTTGTTAGAGCAATCCTGAAGTCTCATCTGTCCCTTAAAATTCATATTTATAAGGGACTCATGACAAAAGTGAGACCAGCTGTTTTAGAATTGAATCTTCCAGTCAAGGTAGTTTTTTACTACATTAAGTGCGATGGCTCACAAGTTGTAAGAGTATGGGACTTGTTCTTAGCAGTGCTGAAACCCTGCAATATGCAAATATTTGCTTTGGTCAGCCTGAATCATAAGATATAAAGAAAAATAAACCTGCAAGGAAGAGAAAGAAAGAACTCCCTTCTGATGGACACAATGGGGACTTGTGCCTTGCTAAGACAGGTTCATATATTTTGTACAGAGCAACTACTAGACCCTGGCCCAACTTCTGGAAAATATAAAAGAAAAGATCCTGACTGAAAAGGTAAAAATTTAGCCAAAGCTCTGATAGTTTTTTCCCTTGTAGCAGGGAGTAACTTTTTTATTTTAATTTTTTTTCCCCCTAAAGCAGTAGGGAGTAACTTTCCCCTCCCTGCATTATTGGAGGCTGTGCATTCATAGCTGTATGCATAGGTAGGTAGAGAACTGCTGGATACATGAAAGCTGGAAGTTAGGTGCTAAAGGGCATCAGTACTGCTGCTCTCAGCTCACCTCTAAGTCATTTAGTTCAAATAGACAGGTGAAGAGTTAGAAAAAAATATCATGTTATAGCAAGGAACCCAAGAACTGGGCACCATTATTTCTCTGGAAACATGCTCTCCCACCAAGTAGATTGATATTTTCCTCCATTAAATTTATTTGTTTTAAATTCATCTAGAAATTTGTACATGCACTTCTCAGCAGTATTTGGGAGTAGATCTCTTGCCTACACATTTACCTCTGCTATTATGAAGCTTTAAAACAGCAGCAGTAAAACTCACCTCCCTGCATTAGGTGTTGCTATATTGCAGATCAAAATTTTGCTGTTTGCAGAACCATGGAAAGAATACTATAATTCAATCTGGTTAGAACTCAGCATTCAATGAGTAACAAGTTTCTGTTTTTCCACAAAAAGCATGAATTAAAACTCCAAATGAATGAGTAGGACTTTCTTGCTTCATATTTTACAGCCACTGCTGTATTGATAATTCATTTTTTCCAAGTAAGTAAAAAGTATGGGGCTTACCACTCTAGCATCTCATTACTAAGATCACAGGCAACATATTGAAAATGGTGGGATAATAGATAGTTCCAGTATTTTATGTAGCTATTAAAATTAGCTGCACCAGAACTTCTTTCAGTTTACACCATATTAAAGGAAGTTTAAAAATTGCAGTTTTGGTTCTAATCAGCTTTTCAGCTTTACTGTATTCCAATGTATCAAGAAGACCATCACTAGTAAATCGTAATTGTGTATTGGTAGAGATCATGGCTCTAGAATGGAAGTACGGTTGTCTTATTTCAAAATCCACTGATTTTTTAACATGACAGCCATTACATTTTCTAGTCACAAGCTCATGCTTATTTTTGAAAAGCTCAACATGAACATTCTTGAATAACTGCTATGGAATTCCTTGAGCTAGAAACACTGACAGTGACATTAGTTGGAAAAAATGCATAGGTTTAGTCCACACTGCACACTGCACTAACGACACATCTTGACCTTGTGCACTCCATCATCTGTGGATTTTAAATAATTTTTGAAATTATTTCAGCAGTCAGAAAAAACATTAAAATTAACTATGATACTTCTCTATCAAAACTGTTTTTTATCTTCTGAGAAATGTTTTCAGGTGCTTCCCTAACATTTGAACAGTAAAGACAAAATTACCCAAGATTTTATGGTGCTTTTTGTAGTTTTTTCTCAGCTTTTTAAACTGAGTTAAAAGTGTCTTTTCAAAGTTGCCATTTTGGTTTTCAAATTATTTTCTTCATCCACTGTCACAATGGCACCCTGTCTGGCCTGTGAGCATTTCCACAGACCAGAATGTTATGTTTTCACTGGAAATAAAAAAGTATCCTAAAACATGAGTTTTGCTCATTTACATGTAATTTATATTTGATTTGATGCTGTCCCTTAGAAATGACAACAGCTTTAGACAAGGTTTAAAACCCATACAGTGATCCCTTGCAATCATTACAAAATAGCATAGGAATGCCTACAACAGTAGGAACACCACCCCTGTCTATAATTCAGTTTAGCTAATTACATCCTGCTTTTCTAAATTCAAGTTTATTTCTAAGCTTGATCCAAAACTTCCAAAAATAACTGTTTTCTCCCATTACCAATTTTGGGGTGGGATAGGTTGTATTTCACTGCTAGATGAAGTTCTCTGTTTTGTTTTTTTTTTTTAAATAAGAAATGACCTTTGAGTTTATAGGGGGATGTAAGCCTCACATCTGGATGATCAATAAAGTAAATTCCTTAAAATCCTTCTGGCTAAAATAACATAAAAATATATAATAAATTCAATTTTATCATTTCACAATTCATTCTTTGTCACACAGACCCTCACGATTAAAAAAAAATTACATCAGTACAAATTGACAAGGGGCAATTGTCTGTCAATGGACTTGCTTTGTAGGTAGGGAAAGAGGTCAGGAATAAAAAATCTTAGAGCATAGGTGCACCAATCACTCAAAAATTGACTGATTCAGTTGTCAGGATATTGAAAGCATATGTTTTGAAATGCATGAGATAACAATGAATAGTATAGCAAACAATAAATTAAAATTTCAATGTAAGAGAAACTGCAATTAAGGGACTTCCAAAGTAATGCTAGTTTCAGGGCTCAGAAGTTTTGTTTTGCAGCAAAAGCCTGGAAGAGAAACTAAACATTAAAAATCTGCACTTCTGAATGTGATTAACACATATTAAACTCCATCTTCAGCACAGTTTCATATTTAAGGTGGTTGTGTCTTGTTTCTATCTCGGTCTACAAATATCTGATTCTGCCAGACTATGGTAAAAATACAGATTTGGATGTAATTCCTTCTTAAATAAGCATACAATGTAAAGATGCTTCTCAGCTACAGAGAGAGAGTAAAGCAGTTGCTCTTTAACAAATGCCGTGCTATATGCATTATGTAATTTCTATGGTTATAAAACAACTTGAGAAATTGTACTGTAACAATATGATATATGGTAGGATTGATTACTCCAAAAATCCTTTCAAGAGGAAAAATTGCAGGGGAGATGGAGAAGGGAAAAGCTTTTTTTTCTGTTCAAGCTTCACTTCCTAAAGATTTAGCTTCTGTGGAGAAAAACCTCACATTCAGTTGTTACATCGAGTGGTCACTCAATTTGTTTATTAAATAGTCAAATATATTCTTTTCAGTATATATGAATAGTTTAATTTATTCTGCTGAAAGAGAGATAAGTATCAGAAATACCAATAGAAGTCACATAATGAGATAAGAATACTAGAAAATCTGAGGATTTTAGTACAGTCCATTATTCATTCAATTCCTGGCAGCCTTTATGATTACAAATCACTTGATTGACTAACTAGACATTCTCAAAGTGAATTATGAATCAGGTTCATTTTTCCTGGTTGAGAGTTGGTACATGTTGTAACTCTTCCACTTTGTGATATATCAAGCTCTTGTAACAGTAATAAGAGATATAATCAACTCCTATTTCAGGACAAATAAATTGGCTTTTCAAAAATGAAATGTGGTTGCTAACATTTTTATAGTGCGCAATTTAATTCCTTCCTGCTATTCTCAGAGCACAATCTGGTGTGATGACACAGCTTTTGAATATTTGACTTTGCTGAAATTCTTTTAGGAGTCTCACACCCTCAGTCCAGGCATACTGATATCAGTGGAAATTTGGTGTTGGGTCTAAGACCAGTGAGTGGTCCCTTTACTTGTTGAAAACAAGCCTCAGACACTGAAAACCTGGGCCACAATTTGCCCTTTTGTGCTGGCTCTGATCTCAGCTTGGGAATACTGAACAGTTTTAAAGCTGTTTAAGTTTACTTTGAAACACAAAAAAGGAAAAAAAAAAGAAGAATCTCTTCTAAAGTGTGCTTGACCCTCAAGTCCTCTTTCATGAAAAAGTCCCTCAGGCTTTTGTGGAAATTATGCAAAGGGAATGACTGGCAGGCTAGGGTAGGACTCATTTGTAGAACAAATGCACAATCAGATCACAAATCCCCCTGGAATAGGTTTAGTGAGAGGTGCATTTCACCTTCAAATGACTATAGGGAAAACAAAATTTAAAAAAAAACACTACTCAAAATCTGTGTGGGTGAATGTCCAAGAAAATCACTATGGAGAGCATTTGTGCCATGCATCTGCATAGCAGATGTAGCCTATAGTGCTGGTTTGGCTCTCTGGGGTGTGGTGGTCTCTGGATAATTATGTCCCAGTCAGCAGAGGCAGCTCCCAAGTGTGGTGATATGGGCTGGGGTACATGATAAAGTGTTGGGTCCAAGGGACAGGGTACATCACATCCTGCGGTACATGTGCTGAAACAACATCTTCCCACATGGGGTTCTGTGCAACACCACCACCACAGGTCACAGCTTTGCAGGGAGGAGAGGATTTTTCTGTTGCTTAACGAGGTTAGCCTAGTGTTTGTGTGCTTATTTTAGTTCCAGTAAAGGGATAGGCTGATATACAGTGGGTTGGCATTATTTGTAGAACAATTTTAAAGACTTCAACCCCCTCTGTTTCCCTTCTGAAACACAAAAGCATATCTCTTAAGCAAGACCTTTTGGGAGAAAAGATGTATTACCACTTTAGTTTTGGAAGGCCTTAATGTGATCATTCATTTTAAAAACAATGGTTACAGACTTCAGATTTCTTCTTTAGTCATCTTTCTTTCTATCTAATTTCTGGCCTTCTAATAACCTTAATTAAATGCTGAGTAGTTTAGAATATTATTAAATAGCTTTCATAGGATTTTAAAAATTTCTGATTACATCACGAGCACAGATTATTAAATATTCCATTCATTTTAAAATTATGATTAAGAGGATAATACCAAAAAAGATGTTTGTAACGATTTTAACTAAGCTGTGTTAATTGAGTTAGGGGATAAGAAATGAGATTTAAAGGGTGAGAAATGACTGAAACCAAAGTCTTCATAGTTTTGAAATCAAGTGGATTAAGAGAACAGTCAGAATGGAGGAGGTAGGGAGTCAAAATCTGAATGAATGGTTTGAATAGAAAATTTACTTACTTTTAGGCCATGTGTGCTGTCTTTCACAGAAATGGTTTGCAATGATGCCTGATGTCATGTGGGTAAACATGAAAGGTAAAAAATGCCTGCTAGCCACCAACAGGGTACATGTTGCTCATTGTCAGGCAAAGGTATGCAACAAGAACAGACAGAGAAAGTCTGCTCAGAAGTTGCTACAGCTGGCAGCTCTGCATCCACTGATGTGCAGAAGCACAGCAGATCAACCTCCAGCATGCCTGGATCACACGGTTAGGATCACTGTCCAAAGTGGTGCATGGAGTGGCAATGACTTTGTTGCCTTTTGTTTAATATCTCAAGTGTGGGCCACAGTTCTCCTGATCTGACATTTGTTTGTAACTACTATTTGTCAGCACAGCATGAATTTTTGCTAGGCTATTTTACTTATTGCTCTGAAATACTAGTTGGGAGTTAAACACAACTTTTCTGGTTGCCATGTTCTTCTTGGTGGCCCACTCCCAGATTCTCACCTTTCAGAGGGCTTTACATGGGATGTTCACACCTCACCCCTTGTAGCAAGAACGTAGCTCCAACCTGCCTTGGAAACAAGCAAGATTTTTCTACTTGTGCTCCTTCAACATTAACCAGAGAGTAAATGAGTAACCAGAGACATTCACATGCTGGAGGCTAGGAACCATCTGTACATATAAAAATTACAGCATCCTTTGCAGTTTCCTTCTGGGGATGCGAGAGGAAACCAATACTCATGAAACAGACTGGGGAGAAGAGTGACAGGAAAGTGGATGAAAAGTAGGATGCAGAACTTAAACTACCAGTAAGGGATGATGGAGGCAATGTGCCTTTGTTTAAAAGATTGACACAGGCAGCCTGTTAAGGACAGGCTAACTCACATGACCAACATCAGGTTGGCTATCACATGTGTCTTGCTTGCACATAGATTCCTTACACTCAGTATGTGCTGCCTCCTTCTTTGGCATGTTTGCTGGTTTCAGAAGTTTGCTGGTTTCAGTACTGATTCAGGGCATAAAGAGAAGCCTAAAACATATGCCCACTGAAGCTGGGGAAAGAATGACTGGAAAAAAATCAGCTCTTGAACCCCAAAGAGAAAAGTGTAAAATGAATCTGAATTTAACCAAGAATAATAAATACTGTAATGATATACTAATGATGGAGACATTAGTATTGCAGGCTTAGTTATGTAGGTTGGGATTTAATATGTACCTCTTTCTTTCAATCTTAACAGCTTTAATTATTTTCACAAATAAACACACAAGCAAACGAAAAAACAAACTCAATGCTTCCTTAAACATTACTAGAAAAAAAATCGAGTCATCATGGATATTTGAAAACAGAATCAAAAAGAGCATATTGCATTCACACCAACTACATACCAAGCAGAATGTTAATAACATTAACCTTTACTCTATCAGATATTTTCAAGAAATACCACTATATTTTTTGCAATGGCTCATATCTGTCATTTAACTGACATGTGAACTTTTCTAAGTTTGCCAAATCACTGAGGCCTGAATACCATTCAGCAATGTTAATTTTGTTTTCCTATTCGAGCTTTTACACAATTATTCTCATGGCAATCATTCTAGCCTTGAGTATAAATAATACTTCAAGTGGTTTGTTGATATCCAAAAAATGATGTGTATCTACATTAAGAGACTCTGGAATCTAATGGGAAAACCATGCATATTATTAAGCTGAAATGCCTATTTCTTTCCTCCCAGATGGGAAGTAGTACAGGGTAGTGCCATGGCATATGCATTAATTTTATTCCTTCCGCAAATTTTAGCACATATTATTTTTGCAGATTTTGAATCTTTGCCTCCCACCCAGTATACAGGAGAGTTAAAATGAATTTGCTGCAGAGAAGATCTCAGTCTTAACAAGGGCCCTGGATAACTCTCAGGTGAGCTGAGGAAGAAGAGCATGGGAACAGTTCTGTTTTGGAGAAGAGTAAGAGAAAAAAAATGAAGTTTGATAAGAGGAAATCCTGAGGAGGATTAACAGGGGCAAAAAGAGAGACAGAGAGTATACTATTTTCCTGGCTTTTACATTTCCATCTTACAGATTGGGTGTGCTGATCTGAAGGTTCTATCAATAAATAAAGGGCACGTTTTAAATGAAGATTACAAACAAAGAATAATGAAAAACATAAATCCCAATATCTGTTCCTCAGTGTTGCTACCCAAATAAAACTTAGTCTGTAAAAGATTTCTTCCTAAGTCTATGGATTTCTTGCACACTATTTTCCACAGTTTTATTTCATATTACTTGTTTTTCAAAATTCCAGGGCTTTTCTTAATTTTTCTTGCTTTTCAGTCCAATGGGGCTTTTAATTTCCTCAGGATCTGAGAAAGTGGAGGGAGCACACTGTATTGCAAGCTGAATGTTTGTGTGGGAATGAGCTGTGTGGGAGCATTTTATGCAGGCCTTTATAGATACTCAAAAGAATAAGCTTAAAATTGTGATTGTTCATGTTTGCAGATGTGCAAGTGTAGCATGGTATCATCTCTAAAGACTGATGGTCTAAAGAG
This sequence comes from Ammospiza caudacuta, assembly GCF_027887145.1. Taxonomy (NCBI): domain Eukaryota; kingdom Metazoa; phylum Chordata; class Aves; order Passeriformes; family Passerellidae; genus Ammospiza; species Ammospiza caudacuta. The sequence continues at coordinate 68,683,460 of NC_080632.1, read as the reverse complement.
AGGTAGGACAGTAGAAAATGAGGGTTTACTTATTTGATCAGTGTTTTTCTTTTTGCTGCTTTACTCTCTGGTTCCTGTAAGTTGATCTTTGTATGTGTTTAGACTTCACAACCTGTACCTATCACTTAAAAGGAGTTTTAAGCTAACATCAGTTAATGGCTGCAGAATCTAGAATGTGTGTAGAGTCTTGAGGGGAGCCCTGGGTAAACTGGCTCAGAGGGGGAGTGTGGGTTCAAAATGGTATCGCCCTTCCATGCTGGCTCAGCCAAAGGCTGCCACAAAGCACCTACTGTGTTTAGATGAAGCTATTCCTCCTATTCCATAGAGGAAAATTATATCTACAGGTGAGCATGGGGGTGGAGAAAAGGCATGAGTGGTGCTCCACAGCCCACCACCCAAAGCAGCTCCTGGGACAAGCCCAGCCTGTCACACATGCACAATGCAAGCTGGCTGCCTGTGCCCCTGCAGAACTGCAGTGAGGGTTGTGGTCCTTTCCACTGTATATAGGCTTTTTGAATTGGTGAACACCTCTGTCTCCTGAACAAAAGGAGGTATTATGGCAGATAGGCACACACTGCTTGATTTGAGCATCACAGTGCCCAGCCAGGTCAGTGCCAGATACATAATATATTCTAAAAACACAGATCTGGTGGCCAAGCACAATACTGCATGCCTAGTTGCAAATCTACATAAAATTTAATATTTTTAGTATCTGCCTAATCCATCTTAGTTTTAATTTGATGCACATATTGTTATGAAATATCTTGGTCTTCTCTCTCTCCACTGAGCAACTATGGTCAAAACATCTCTATTAGACATCTAAGTGCTACCACTAGAGGGGAAGAAGTCAGCCTTTTTTTCTGTAGTCCTTTTTTTCTGTCTTCTTTTTTACCCTCTTCTGATCAGCATAGATGCAGTTTTCATCAGGATAACTTCTGTTGTGTTTGAACTCCTCTTTGTGTGGTTCTCAGCATTTCAGACAGTGCAGCACTGCAGTACCGCTCCCCTCTCTGGTATGCTATTCCCTCAAGACTCCCATGGCAGAGAGAGATGGGTAATGTTTTCTGAGCTTCTTCCTCTATTTTTATTCTTCCTCTATTCCTCCTTTTCTATAGAGAATCAAAATGGATTATTTTCATCTTGACATGCAAATGCCTAGGCTGTGCCCTTGGCTGAGATCTCAGCATTGACTACATAAGTGAAAGATATGGGAGTCCGTAGAGTTTTAATATCGCATATGGAAGGAGCAGTCTTATTTCTTAAGAAAAAAAAAAAAGAAAAAAGTTACTGTAGTCCTTTGTGCCTTGAAAAATAATAAAAAAGCCTAATAAAAACATTTCCTCATGCACTACTGAATACTATATTCATATGCAGTCATTGGTCTGCACAGAGGCAAACGAACATGATGTGCAGCTCGGTATCTTATTGTTGTACTCAGATCTGCCTATTTGCCATGCCAAAAGTATCAATGGGAGTAAAAGACACATGAATAATTTTACCAAGTCAGATTACGCCTCCAAATATGAACATTTAATAAGGGATGGGATTATAAAAGAAATAGGGAGGATTTCTAAGACTGCTTGAGGAAAGCTTACAGAGATAAAAAGGTCAAATTCTTCACCAATTTTCACTCTGCACCACAGCAGTTAAGTAAATGAAACAAAATGACCCGCAAATCGGTGCAGGATACAACTCTCAGAATTCATTGATACACCATAAAAGTCATCATGTGGTTTCATGTTAACATGAAAGAAATGGTATCTGACCTCGAAAGCATGCACACTGGCTCACTGTTTCTAATTATTGTAATATTTTTTTTTTCTGAAACAGCAGCAGCAAAACACTATCAAGAAACTGCCTCCTGGCTAACATTCTCAGCAAACCCTCATGGCTATTTACAGAAATGAGCAGCCCAACAAGTAAGTTGTTAGCTTAAATGAAAATTACAGCCGATAAAAATTGTCAGCCTGGGAACTGAACTAACAAGGAAAAGGATTGCATGAAGCTGATGGCACAGTTTTGAACTTTGGGAAGAATAAAAGAAAGCACAGCTACTGAAATTAACTCATGAGACTGAGGTAAACAGTCTCATGAAAGTCCGCATCCATCGTTACGTCGCACATAGCTGATGAGTGCAGGACTCTCAGCAGCGATGGCTTAACCAAGCTTTCACACACTAAAACTCCAGTGTTTACGGTAGGCAGTGAATTAAGTGCGGACTGACAATGCAGCAGCATGGTGCTACTGTTAATTGTTCTTGCTTTTTACTTTCCTGCAGGAAAAGTGACTGGATGGGGTTAGGCAACCTGGGTGCATTTTTCAAAGCATTCCAGAGGAGTAAACAAGGTATTTGCAAGAAGCTGGGGAAGCACTCTGGCACAAGTCCTAAGCTGGCTGAGTGGGGTGAGGAGTTGGAGGGGAAAGGTGATAAGCCACGCTGGGCTTGTTCTGCAGTGTCCCTGGCTGGTGTTCAGACTAAAGTCTTGGACACAGTCCACTGACAAGCCTTCTGCCAGGAGATTTGTTACTACAAGAGTTTTGCTTAGGCAGGATTTTATTATAAAATTGTCTCAATCCTCCTTTTATAAAAATCTATCCCACCTTTCTCTTCTACCCCAGGAGGAGGAATATTTTGTGTATCTGGGTGAAACACACAAACAATATATCTGGGTGAAACACACAAACAAATTCATTTCCCATGGATAATATATTCAGAGTGATTTGCTTTTCAGAGTCAGAAGCTCAAAATCATGAATTTATTATGCAAAGTAATAATTGCAAATTATATTGGCAAACTCGATTCCAGAAAAAAAAGGGAGTATTAATATAACTAAAAGGATTTAAAAAATACTGGCTCTTAACTTGGGGCTACTACAGATATTTTAGGAGGTTATATATCTCTGTTCCACGTAAACCACCAGAGGCAGTAGCTTTCATTTTAAAGGTCTAGTGAGATACTGCAATTAATGGGCCCATCTAACAGCATATGTCGTGCTTGTATTGAGTAGTAAGACACGGAAAGAAAATGAAAGAAATGCTTAGTGCCATAAAAATTTGCATCTCTTTCTAGTTCATTTTTTAGTGCAAAGAAATGAAATATATCAGGGTCAGAACATGAAAGGATTTGATTCCAGTTTTTGGGTCAAGCTAGGCTATGCCTTTAGTGGGATAACTGGACAGCATATTTTGACTTTGTGGGTCTTAAAGAATCTGAAATGCCTCATTAACAATCCCTTGGAGATATATAACACTTTCCAAGGATGAGTGGAGCAGCCCAGCTTCTCCATGTGAAACTAGGGGCAGGTGGTTATCCTTCCTTCAGGACGCCCACATGTTCCCTGCCTGGCTTGGTCCTTTGTGGTCATCAGCAGAAAGGGGCACTGACAGCTGCCAGAGTCAAGATCTTTAATGCAGTGCTTTTCAGCTATAATGAGATGCATTTATTCTGCTGGACCTGTATGTTATATCAGGAGTGCTCACAGGATTAATTTGCAGTCATGGTCTTCACAACAACCTCACAGCTCTCTGCTGCTATAGGAGCATTTTCCTCTCTGGCACAGATGTTCCATGAGAAGGCATTCTGTAGTAGATCATGCTCTCCAGGCTAGTTGCGATTTGTGGGTAGTTATGACAAAAATAATGTGCTTGTAAACTTTGCAAATAACAATTGCAGTACTTACAGTGTAATTCACAGATGCTGCACCATTAGAAAGTAACTTAGTTAAGCTAAAGTTACTAAAGCTAAAACTTTAGTGATATTTTTAGCATTTCATAAAAGCATTGTGACCTGAGTGCAAGGATGGGATTCAAGTTCTCTACAAGTTTGATTCTGTCTCTGTCACACATGCTGGCTGTGCTCTTGAGAGAGTATAGTGTTTCCCTTCTCAAAAGGGAGGTGCTTGAGAATCACTTGCTGCTACCAGCCCAGGAGGATCTTATTCAGATTGTGGTGTGAGAGTCTCCATGTAGCTAGGTTTCCAGGCCTTACATGAGGCATTTGAGGCATTTAAAACTTCACCTGATTGTAGTTAAAGCCTTAAGGGATGTGCCTTTGTGAGGTGGGGAGAAGAGTGATAGTTGTTTCGCATTTCCAAGGGACTTTGAAGCTGTGGGAGTTTACAACCCACTGCAAGCAGAGAACAAACTCTCTAACCCTTATTACCTTTTGTCATAGTGTGCCTTATTGATAGTGATTACTGTAAAAGGGTTCCAGCTTGTTGGAAAAAGGTCATTAAAAAAAAAGATGTGACTGAGATATTTAGTGTGTAAACACAGAATTAGTTGAAATTCTCCTTAACTTAACAAAAAACTATTTTGCTTTTCAAGCAGAGCAAGAGAGATCATGATTCACAGATCGTTTACACAGACCCGGAGACCAACACGTCTTTGGACAGAAAAAGAGGAGCAGTCTGCAGCCTCCAGCCTCACCCAGTTGTGTTATCAATCGCACTTTCAAAGGTAAACCTGCTTCTTAGATGTCGCAGCACAGTTCTTCCAAAAGGAATCATACTGTAGCATGGTCTTGGTCTTCCTCATCAGGTGAGGACACAGACTAATAAACTCCTTCAAACATTCAGTAAATCAAACTAAAAGCACAATTAAAATTATAAAAGGGAATTGGAGTTCAGCAAAACTCAACAAAGCTGAATAACTACTCAATTGAGTCCAATTCTTGCGGTATTTGTACAGTTATTCTTGTGAGGAAGCTGTTTTGGGAATTACTTTGGGTCATCCAAATCATGCTTGATGTGGCAGTGTTTTAATATGTTTTCATATTAAAACATGAAAACCTGTCATGTTTTCATGTTCTCAATGAAATTACTATCATGACTGATGACCTCAGCAGCATGAGGGGCTCTGTATCTCTCCATCCATTGATCCAAAGAAACTTTGCCGTAAGGTTTAGCAATAAGTCTGGAAGTACTACAAATAGTTACAACCGATCTCTACATGCCAAATAAATGAACATCATGCTGAAGTGCATTACTATTAGGCAAAGCAAACAACGAGATTTTAGTGTGAGCTGAAGATGCTCATGTTAAAAACCATGTCGGTGGCCCGCAAATTGCATCATAACAATAATGTAAAAATACAGAGTCAGGTCTGTATTTCCTTGCTAGGGTCTAAAGTCTGACTTTGAAGCTTCAGTTGGCCCTACTGCCTTGAAAACTAAATAGTTGGATTTTACTCTATTTTAACCTTCAAAATGTTTGGCAATCTGGACTGCTTTTTCTGCTGGTGAAGGAGGCAGATCAGCCCATCACTGTGTAAGAGAGGTAGGCTCTGGATTGCTGACTTCTGAAGACACTGAGGTGATCCTGGACTGATGTGCCTCCAAAGCTGATACCATGCAGGTGGCTCCAGCATGCAATCCACAATGCTGAGTGAGCAGTTCACGTTTCCTACCCTGCCCCTCAAAACATGTTCAAAACAGCAGACAGAAGCATCTATTCACTCAGTTGACAAACAACCTAATGAGTGTAGGTTTTACAGGCTGTTTTTTGTCTGTTTGTTTCTCATCAAACTAAGAAGGGAAACACGATATTCTGTTAAAATACTTTGGGAAGAGGACAGAAAGTGATAGTGCAGGCCAGCTTCTTGTAGTGCAATAGCCCTATTGTCAGAGGTGTCACAGAGGAAGAAGGACACGTGGGTCCCATTTCCCCTTCTGCCTTGAGCTGCTCAGACCCTTGTTTCCTGCCCTTCAGAGAAAAGTCTCTAGTCAACGGGAGGATTCAGTATTCACCAACGAGCCAGTGAGCAAAGATGAAAGGCAGCCCATGGCTTCAGGGGTCAGGGAATTCTTTCAGTTGCACTCTCTACTCCCAGGATAATTTCTGTTTATTTAAAGACTCCCTTGCGTAAGCATACACAGTCCTGGCATGACACAGTGACATGGTTTCACCGTTTTCTGCTGACCCACATGAACTGTGCCTTGCAAAAAACGTATGGAACACACATACACACATGTTGAATAGAAATTGAAGATATTGGGACTATTCAATTGACAGAAATTAGTAAGAAGGAATATAAAATAGCACTATTTGAGATAAGGAATTGTACTGAGAAGGTAAAACAGGTTCTTTGTTTATCCAGTCAAGAAAATAATGAAGTAGAAAGGAGGAAAAAAAGGTAATCAAAGGAAGCTCCTTTTCTCTCTCTCTCTCTTTTTCCCAAACAAAAGCTGCAATTAGCCTGTTGAACTAATTACTACTAGGTTTAACTTAGGCCAAGAGATTAGTAGGATCTGAAAAGGATTACACAAGTATATGCATAATGAAAATATCCATAAACTACAATAGGTAGAATATTATCTCAAGCCCTTTTATAGAGTAGCTCACCTGTTAATATCAAGTGAATCCTGTGTACCCCTGTCTAGTCAAGGACCTTGTGAAGTACTCCTCATTTTATCCAGGGTCTGTACTTATCTTCCTTACTAAGAAAAAGACAACAAAAGAAGTCAGCTAAAATATAATACATGCCTCTGCATTAGTTCTGTTTCAGGGGAGCAGCTATTTTATTGCTTAGATGGAACAATGATTGTACAAAGTTGGGTGATACTTATACTTCTTATATTAGCATTTTTACCCTATAATTAAAATTCAGCCCTGGTAAATGAAGGGAGAAGCATAATCTGACCACCCGGCTAGGAATGAAATGCTGGAGCCATTTCTGTAAGAGGAAATCCACAACAGTGGGGATGTAATTTTCCATTGTAAGTGTACTCCTACTTGCAACAGGAGTGAGCTGACAACAAAGGTCTTTGCAGAATAGCCTCATACCAATAATGCAGTGGGAGAGATGGACATCTATCAAATTCTGTATATGGCATTTCATGCAGGCCGAGGACAAACCTTTCCCCTGCACTCTGTTATTAGATGCACAATGATGCTTGGAGAATCAGGGAGCATTTCAGGGTTGTGCTCTTCCTCCTCTTCCTGGACTTAGTTATTCAGAAATGAACAAGTTCAGGCAGATTTTAAAATAACTGTCAAGGTTTTATAATGAAAATAAAATAAAATTATACAATTATAAATATATAGTATTGGTTATATTAATATATAACCAATTATATTATTTAGTGTCTGGGAGGCCATAGAAGTTAAGGGAAGACTAACTCTTGCGTTATATTAAGTCAATAGCTATTTAGTGTCTGTAGTAAATGTCAAATCAGAATTTCATTTGAATTTATATAGTATTTTCCTCTCTGATCTCTTTTTTGCTGGTCTCTTGAGCCATCTAAATTTTCCCATTCCTGAGGAAAGCTGCCCTTCTAGCCTCTTAATGTGACCCTAGGGGTGAGAAGACCAACTGGTTTTCTGTTTGCAGCTGAATATGTTGTTTTACTGTTATGAAAACACAGAAAGGTCTTGCCTTGCTATCAGACTCGTTATCTCACATTGTCAAATCCAGAGAAACAGTCCCACAACATCCACCAGACTGACCAGAGCATTGAACACTGGGTTCCTGAGTGTTCTTGCGTCCTCAAGTACTACTGAAGTTTTTGCAGTCCAAAGGTGTTCACTGCCTTAAGTGTCCAAGACCAAAGAAAGCTATTTCTACCAATATAAGTGTATCAGCTAAATTCAGTTGTGAATGATATTTAATAATTCCAGAGTCCCTTTACTCTTGTTTTATAATTCATCACATTACTTTATTACTCTTTGCAAAAGTAACAAAAGATATTGCAACAAGGATTCATTTGGGCAAATTAAACCTGCAGAGGGATTTCAAACAGTTTTTTGTTCTCTGAGATTAGGCATTAGCAGCCTGTGGAATTATTTCTGACATTTAATCCATCATACACTCAGAGTAACTAAACAAGCTGGTGATGGTCTCTTCCTGCTCAAAGAACAACTTTCACAGAACCTACCCAACCTATTAGTGTCAGGAAATTGTGCTTGGAAAGGTCAGAGAAAAAAGAAAATTCTTCTACAAATGAAAGGCAGAAATCTTATCATGTGTCAATAACATGCATTGGGAGGTCTGTTCATATACAGACCTTTAGCTGGTGTAAATTGGAATGACATAACTGGTGTATGTACATTGATTTACTTCAGTCCTGGAATTTTCACACAGGAATGTCTAGATCCACAGCTGTCCAAATTTGGACCTGGTCTTCTAAAAGTAAACCATAAAATTGGTAGTAGGTAGAATGTAAGGTGGACTGCTTCTTTTCCTCTTATTTGTTAGGAAAAGTAAATTCTGAAGCATGTGTTTTCAGCGTAACCTATTGCACTCTGCAATTTTCAGTCTTTTCTTGAATTTCTGAGCACATATTTTAGTGGCCTAAGGTTTTACTTCAACCAGCTGCTTCCAGGCCAAACATGGTCAAACTAGATTAACTGTATTATGTAAATACTATAGCATCAGTGAAAAAAACTATGGGCTACCACATAATTAGAGGATAATAACTTTTCAAATGATATTAATTATTTTTTTCCTAATGCACCTCAAACAGGTTTCCCATTCTGGACAGAACTTCAAGTATTTTTTCAATTACAGGAGGTTTCCCTCCTGGCTCCTTCCCTCCCCTTCTTTAAAAATGAATATAATGTGCTTTGATGTAACATGGTGTCACAGTGAAATCTACAATCATACCTAAACTTACAGAAAAGGTAAAATCACCAAAAGGGAGATTTTAGAAACATAATGCCTAATCAGATAAATGACGACAAAGTTTTGAAAAGTGTTACAGAGGGGTAATATAAGATATTGCTGGTGTGCTTCTTACTTCATCGTTTTCCTTCAGTAAACATTCTATCAGCTGGGGAGAGTTACTCACATGTTTGAAGCTGGGTGTAGTTTCTCTGAAATCAGATGCCTTAATTCCCAAGACTCCACTACACAGTGCCAGCACAAACACACATCAGCAGCTGCACAGCACTTTAAAGAGTTAGCAAGGACCTATCAAGCATTTACTCAATTTCAGATCTTTGTCCCTTATTTTCACTGAGCAAATCTGAAGTTGGGGGAACCAAAGTCAAAGAAAGCAAATAAGCGTTTTGGAAATCTGAGTATCTCATCTAAGGAGTGAAACTCACCTACTGCTTAACCTTGTAGGTAAGAAGTACCGTTGTGAAGAATGATTCCTTTTCCACAAATAAAGTTTAAAAAGTACTTGGATCTTCACTGATGAAAACAGTGAATGCTGATACACTGAGCTAGTGTCAGCCTTACTTCTGTCAGGGACAAGTGCAATTCTGGTTGCTTCCGCACTTGGAAAACTACGTGCAAGCTGATTTCACCTCTGGTGGAGTCCCCTTAGAATTAGTAGGGCTGGCCAGTGGGCGGGTTGGGTAGAATGAAGTGAACGAATAAGCTAAATTTGAAATTCTCAGATTGCTTCCAAAATTAACTTCTTTCTGTTAAAGTTGTTGTTACTGAGCCTAGATTTATGCTGTTTTCTAGTGTGTGAAATACAAGCTACTATAGACAGATATTGACATTTTGTACAAACAAGTGCACACTCATTCTGTGGCCTGAACTTGACAAACAAAAGCATTAACAAGCTTCTCCTACAATAAGCAATAATGTAACCATGAGCCACCTTTGCTTTAAAGGTGTTGGTGTGGCTGAAGTTGGCTAATAATACTTGTTTGACACCAGCAAAGCAAAAAGCCATCACAATAAAAAGGCAGGAAAATCTCAAGCAGATCTCATACAACTCATCTCATACAACTGTATGAGAAAAATCAGTCTTTGCTGTTTACCCATAAGTTGTCTTTTGGCTTGTATGGTATTAGTTAATGCCAAAAGAAGTGCTACACTGAATAATCTGAGAAAAAAAGGAAAAAAAAAAAACAAACCTGAACCCATACAGGTACAATTTACCATAATGAGGAAGTCAGAAAGTTTCAGAACAATATCTTGATGTTTTAGAATTTTCTAATATTTTAGCTCCTTAAGCTCCATCCTTCCTTGCATTTTCCTATCTGAATATAAAAAAAAGTCTGAAATGAACAAGAGAGAGCTTCTCATATATGCAGGTAGATATGTCTATGTTGTGGATGTAGGATTTTGTAAATTTTGATAGAACACATGGCAGTTTCCTACAGCTGTCACTGAAAGCAAAGTTGCAGGACTGTGGATGAAAAACCTTTACCCTTTGCTTCCTTTCCTTCATCCTCAAAGCAGTGAGATTTATCCTAGGTGAGCATCCAGGGTGAATCTCCCTACTTGTCTCCTGCTGGCAGAGGTGGCCCATGTTACTGTGAGATAGATCACTTGAACTCTGCCACTGATTTTCATCCTGGCTCTTCATCTATCCTCCTTCATTAATGTATGTATAGGTGTACACAATCATTTAGGTGTCTCCCATACTAAAATTTCAGGAAATTGTGCCTCAGTAGGAACAAGCACTTTCCCACCAGAGCAATTTATTAATTTTGCTGAGTGTAAGACTTGTGAGCAGGTCCATGAGCAGTTCTGAACCCAAGCCTATAATCACCTTTATACGTGTGTTTTCCATCTTTGTCTTTGACATGTTTAATTTCTCTGAGAGCATTTTTTTTGAGCTGAGACAGAAAGTAAGAGGAAAACAAAGCTGGGTGGGATGGCTTTGAAATACCAATGCCAGGCTTTGCATAAAGTGTTATTTTAGACATTCACCCAAAACATCAGAGGATCAGCCCTAATCTCTGAGTCACTAATAAAACTCCATCAGTGCAGGAAACAGCACTGAACGTTTTTGGAGAGATGGGGCTGGATGTCAGCTTGAGGGAGACATGTATAGTTCTGAATTGCTGCAGAACAGAGACAGGCATCCTCTCAGGGCTAAGGATTTCCCAAGATGCTTTATAAGTAGGTTACTTTATTTATTTTTTATCCCTCTAGAATTTTTTTGAAAATCTGGTTCTGCTTCTGAAACATTCACAAGCAAAGAATTATGGAAGATATCTGCAACTGAGTACTTTGGAGCAGACAGCTTTTTAAATGAATGACTTACTTAAAATTTCTTTTATGCCTGGAAAAAGAGAAATTATTTTTCAATCTTGATATTGGAGCCATAGAGTCTAATGTGTGGCTCCTATATGGCGGCAACAACTTTTTTGATTTACACAAGCAGACACAAACATAGCCTGGAATAAAGAAATCTTGAATAAAAGATAAAGGTTGGTCACTTTGATTTCCAAAGTGGCTCTGAAGATAATGAGAAAATACAGCAGCAAAGAAGCAGTCCACTTCCCATACTGATCACATAGTTAGGATGTGAACCTATATACCAGACTTAACATCACTTGCACAAGGATGGAAGCTCAAAAAGGATCTGTGCTTCATTGCTTCATGGTGACCCTTGAAGCTCCATTTCCTACATGAAGCAAAACACAGCATAGAAGTTAGGCCATTGTCGGTTTTTCAGCTGTTTAAATGACCTGGAAAGGCCTGGGGTGGCCTTGGACAGCCCGCGCTTCAAAGGATGAGAAGAGGCTTCAGGTTTTTTTCTCAGTCTCGGTGTTTATTAATTGTTTATCTAAAAGATTTTCTCTTGGCCCCACAGAGGTCTGCACAGCAGCCAGCCATGAGCACACTACGAGCCCCTGGGGCGGTCACCTATCTTTATACTCAAAATTACGTATACAATATTTATCAATTTTCCCCAATACCTTTTACCCTTATTAACCAGTGCACTTTTAGTAATAACCAATCCCAAAGTGCCAACATCACCACAGAAGATGGAGGCCAAGAAGAAGAAGAAGAAGAAGAGGACACGCCCCAATTCCTCCATCTTACTTCTTTAGACCCCCCTGTACAGAAATCTTAAACCCTGTGTTTCAGTCTCTAATTAACTTATCCCTTCACCATTTACCCAGTGAAATCCTCCCATCCTCATACAGGTGTCGTCTCCTGTGTCGGATCAAAGTCCAGCCACCAGACACTTCTGGCAACATTCCAGGGCTCCCGAGCCCCCCAAGGGTGGTCTCGGTCACTCTGCACCTCAGTCCTGAGGTGATGAGATCCCACAGGCCATCCCTTGTCTTATATTTCTCAAACTGCTCTCTAGCTCTAAACTGTTTACAACTGCAAATTTTGAACAAGGTTAACAGTTGAAAAAAATGAGAGAAGGCAAGACACCTACAACACACTGCATTTGTCTTGCCCAGAAAAAGAAATCTCTTTTAAAGAAAAAGGAGTTGGTTAGGTACCCAAACTGAAATGAAGACGCTGACTAAGCTGTACTATTCCTTATTTCCCAATATATCCATTAAGGTAAATAAATACTTCCAGATGACAGGAACTACCTTTTAGACAGTCAAACTTGGGCGAGTTGAATCCCAAACATCTTTTACAGCTAGATATTTCAATGAACAGTATAAAACTGAAGTCCCTGTAAAACAAAAATAAACACTTAAAATATTTTATAAAATCTGTAAGTGTATGCAACTGATTAGATGTCTCCAGTGCTAAAATTTCAGTAGTACCTGGTAGTACCCATGCATTTCCCAAAAGACATGAAGTTTCAAAAGATGGTGATATCATTTCATGTATGACAGTGGCTGAGATAGACAGCACAAGGCCTGGGCTGCAGATAGTATCTTCATCCTGTGTCTCTGAATAGCCTTAAAATAATTAGGCTAGGTGTACTAAGAACTCTAAGGAGAGATATTAGGCTGGGCTTGATATACTAAAGTTTCTCTTAAGAGAGATATTGCTCTCAGTAGGATTCTTTCTAGGTTCTTTTGTGTTTCTGGTTTATGGTCAAAGGTTAATAAATGTATGTTCAAATTTACTTTTGCCACATGCATGTGCATTATGGAGTGAAAACCTGACTATTTCTACACATCAAGTTACACAGCACTGCAAGGGTCAGTTATGGCAAAATCAGGCAAATTTGAGGCCCTGATAGTGACAAGTGTAAATTTGATTTGATGCAAATTGGGGAAGATTTCCAAGTAAAATTTGTAAATTTCTTCATTGGACATCATGTCCTTTGTCTCAAGCTTCCAAAGTCATAAATGCCTCAAATCAACATGCTACCAAAAGGCATATGGAAAGGTAAGTATTCAAGCTGTGTTGCTAAAACTATGCTTCTCTTTCAAGAAAGGTTAGCCCTTACCTGAAAGTCTATTGTGTGATGCAATCACAAAGACCAACAACCAGCACCATACACAGAATTTAGAGTAAACTTCTCTTTAACCTGCCCTGAGGCGCAGCTGGTGGTTTGCACTCTACACATCTGTTGACATCAACAAGGCTAACAGAAAAGTATGTTAGTGATTGCAAGTTCTGCTTTGATTAATTGACTCTATAATTTGTCTCTTTGAACTGGGAAAAAAGGGGACTATATAATAAATGTATTTTCAAAGAACTATATCTTAATCAAGCATAAATATTTTTCTAGATTGAATCATTACAACCTCTTCCTATACTAGCATATACTACTGTCTTAGACACTACTATCTTAGCTCAAATTTGTTTTCAGTAAGAAGGTATTGAAGTATTGACCAAAATAAGTTGTGGTAGGGCTTGTTTGTGTGTTGTGCGTCATGGAAAGTACTGTGCCTCCTCCATCAGAACAGCATACAACAAAGGCTACACGCCACAAAGTATTGAGTTCCTGAGTACCCTGGTTTTCTATGTTAATAAATTACCACTAGTAACTCACTGAATATTTAGACAGAGTTGCATGCAACTCACAAATGTCCAACTATTTTTTAAATTTAGCTTATGAAATAACAGATCAGATAAAAAGACAATAAATTTTTTTAAAATGATAACTTATATAATAAGTTATATTATATTAACTTATATAATAAGGTATATATATTATATAACTTATGTAATAAGTTTTTATTATATTATAATAAGTTATAATATTCTATAACTTACACATTAAGTTTTTATTATATTATAATAATATAATTTGATGCTTCATATAGCTATATGAAGCATCAAATTATATTTAAATACATCCTAAGAACTGTGTGGTCTTGTCTTATTCTTATCAGTGTATAATTTTACCCAATAAGAACATAATGTTCCTTATTATGGCTATAAGACTATGCTATTCACACCAATTTTCATGTATGACAGATTCCAGCTCTGATACCACAGTGACTACTCATTTTGTACTGGTGATCACCCCCTCATCCCATGGCTGCAAAGAGAAACACAGAAGGATCACAAGACCCTGTAATAATAATGTACAATTTACATATATTCACATTCTAGCATTGAAGCAGAAACATTGTGTTCTGCTTCCTTAATTTGCCATTTGCTTGGTGAAAACCTTAAACACCAATTGTAGATCAGTATTATTTCTCAGGCTATTGTCAACTTTTTTTTTTTAATCTTTCTTGCCAAGAAAATTTGTGCAGACCCTCCAATGCCAAATATTAGGTACATGTGATCCAATATAATACATAGAGATATGCGTAGACAACATGTTGGCAAAGTATTTGAAGTTATATTCTTCAAAAATGATGAGTACTTTCCTCATTATGCACATTTTTGATTGTATTAATGCAATTGCAGGTGCATGCACTTCATATTCAGGCTCTTAGGACATCTTCATTTGTTAGGACATAGCTCTGCCATACATATCCATCTACTGATTTTCCACTACTCTTTAAAAGATCTTGTCTCTACCCTTGGTTGAATGCAAGAGTTCAATTTGAAATGTGCAGATATTTTTCAGAGGCTAGGTAGAGTGGGATTAATGTTTTGTCAACGAATGTACATGGGCTCTTATTTGAATATATACACATATACACCATAAATATGCAGACAATTAATAGATCCTCAAAAGAAAAGGACATACTTTCCATAGCACTGAGAAACAAGACATTGACATTAGGGCTATCACTTCTGTAGCATATGCAGACATAGGGGGGGCATCTGCAATATAAACACAGAGAAAATTATTGCTTTACATTCCAGTTTAATGATCTTCCACCCACACACTGCAAATGGGGATGCATCCTCTCTCCACCTGAAACTAGCTACCTGAAAGATTGGCAGCTGCCTGCAGAACAGGTACACCTTGCATTTAGTACCAGGTGGGCAAGGTTTTAATCCTGGCTGTGGTGATAAAAAGCCTGGGAAGGCTTACATTTCATGCCCTGACCTAGACAAACACAACATCACACAACATTTTTGCTGCAACCCAAGCTAGTTCTTGGATTCAACTTTCCCTGCACACAGAATCACAACAAGTTGGAAGAGGCCACAGTGGGACAACTGGTCCTACCTCCCTACTCAAGCAGAGTCCTCCTGGAACAAATGGCACAGGATTGTATCCAGATGGTTGTGGAATATCTCCAGTGAGGTAGACTTCATGTCCTCTCTGGGCAATCTGTTCCAGTGTGTTGTCAACATATAGCAGAGAAGTTATTCCAAATATTTAGGTGTCACTTTGTGTGCATGAGTTTCTGTCTATTGCCTCTTGTTTTATTGATTTGCACCACTGAGAAGAGCCCAGATCCATTCTCTTGATTCCCTTACTTTAGATAACTATACACATCTATGGTATCCCCTCTCGGTCACCTCTTCTAATGCCCCAGCTCCCTCAGTCTTATGTCATACGACACATCCTTCGGACCCTTGACCAACTCAGTAGCTCTCTGCTGAACCTGCCCCAGCAGCTCCATGTCTCTCTTGTACTCAGGGGCCCAGAACTGCCCACAGTACTCCAAATGAGGTGGTACCAGGGCTAAACAGAGAGGCAGGATCACCTCTCTGGACCTGCTGGCAGTGCTCCTCCTAGTACATTCCAGCATTCCTTTGGACTTAGCTACAAGGGCACACTGCTGGTTCATGTACAGCTAGCTGTCCAACAGGATCTCTGGGTTCTTCTCCTCAGAGCTGCTTCCCAGCAGGTCAGCCTGTGCTGGTGCCTGGGGTTATCCCTCCTCAGATGCAGGACCCTGCATTTACCCTTTTTGAATTTCAGAAGGTTCTTCTCTGCCCACCTGCCCAGTCTGTGACAGTCCTTCTGAAGGGCTGTGCAACTCTCTGAGGCATCAGTGACTTCCCCCAGCTTTGTATCATCTGCAGACTTGCTGAGGAGGCATTTCCCCTTCATCCAAGTCATTGACAAGTTAAACAGCGCTGAACCCAGCACAGAACCCTGGGGCACACCTGTAGTGACAGGCCTCCAACTAAACTCCGTACCACCAATCACAATCTTCTGGAATCTGACTCAGGAATCTGACTCTGGAATCTGGACTCGCCAGTTCTCAACCCAGCCGAAGTGTCCATTCATCCACCCTATACTTGAGTTTTCTAATAAAGATGCTATGAGAGACAGCCTTACAAAAGTCAGGGCAGACAATATCCACTGCTCTCTCCTCATCTGTCTGGGTAATTTTTTCATTGTAGTAGGCAATCAGGTTGGTCAAGCATGATTTGCCTTTAGTGAATCCTTGCTGACTTCTCCTGATCATATTTATGTCTTCCATGTTGGTAGACATGGCTTCCAGAATAAAGCACTCTATCTTCTTTCCAGGGATCGAGGTGATGCTGACTGGATAGTAGACCCCTTTCTTGCTCCTTTTGAAGACTGGAATGATGTTTATTTACTTCAAGTCCTCAGGCACCTCTCCTGATCTCCATGACCTCTCAAAGATCATCATGAGAGGCCTATTTATGATGTCTGCCAGCTCTCTCAGCACTCATGGATGCATCCCGTCATGGCCTGTGGACTTGTGGATGTGAAATTTATTTAGGTGCTCTCTGACACAGTCCTCTTTCCGTGAAGGAAGGTCTTCCTCCTGACATTCATACACTCTGGTCTCCTGGCTTAGAGATCCCTGGGGGCTGATATTATTGGTGAAGAAAGATGCAAAGAAGACATTCAATAACTCTGCCTTCTCTGTGTCCTCTGTTACCAGAGTGCCCTCCATTTACTAATAGTTATCCTTTGTTTTCCTTTTATTATTTATATATTTGAAAAAGCCCTTTTTGCCATCCCTGGTTAGATTAAATACTAGCTGGACTTTGGTATTTCTAGACTTCTAGATTCACTGCAGCAGAGAAAGAGGGGTCCCTGCACATACTCCTTGCACTGTACAGTCACAAACATAACTTGTTTACATGCTTCTGTGTCTTGATACATTGCTGAGTTTGGCCTATTAGAAACCTTGGGTTAATGCTTCCCCATCATCACAGCAAACTTCCATTCTGGGTTTACTTAAAAAGAGGAAAAGAAATTAAATTGATTTCAAAATCCCTCTTAATTATTGACACAAGAGGACAAAAAGTTGTCCTCCAGAGTCCTGCAAACTGGTGTAAAATGTCAAAGCTAGAGTTCCTCTCCAGTAAGTTATTCTCAGTAAATTTGGTCTGTTCGTTACACACATACATATATAGATCTGTCTTTATTTATGCTTTCTCCTTGTGAAAAACATTCTGGCTACTTAACAGGCATGTGGGATCCTGCATAAATTATGCTGATTCTATATGATTCAAGCTATAAAGTATAAAATTACATCCCATTTTCAACATGTGAATACAGAGATTATATAGAATGTGAAAGATCAAACTGGAAATTCTTCATTCTCATCTGTTAGGTTTTTTTTCAATCCCACAGCCCAATTGGTTTCAACTGGGCTGAGTAAGGTGTCACATAAGACCTCACATAAGACATTCTGGCCTTGTTTTAAAACCACATCAAGTCTCTAATCTTGCAGTCTGATCTGTGCAAAGACAGTCACATTATGCCAGTGGACTGTTTTTCTGGTGTGGGAAGACATTTCATGGATCAAGGCCATAACAGTTAACTACCCAAACAAGAACACGACAAAGCTTCACTGCAGCATTTATTCTAATATTTTTGAGGTTATATTAACTTTTAATTTCAGAGATATGCAGTTTCCAAAAGCACTTTCCAACAAATGTAATATTCTTGAAGTATTCTTACATCTTTAAGATGACAAACATCACACAAATGTTAGAGAATGGCAGTGTAGCCACTTCTGTAAGTCTGAAGCAGAAAAATAGCAATGCCTGCCGAAAAGGTGGTCCTTCCAGGACACCCATTCCTCCTGCTGAATTTTTGCATATTTCTTTTCCTGTTGTTTTATACTGACATTTCCAATTTGCTTGTGAGCAACATGGGTATGTGTCTTGGTTTGAAAGGACAGGTGTCTGCTAAGGAAGGCAGGAATGTCTCTTGAAATGGAAAATGTAAACCCCCTCCATCCAAATTATAATTTTGAAATTAAGGGGGGTTTCAGGCAAAGACATGGGAGTAGGAATAACAGTTATTTATTAGGAAAAATAAAACTGCAGGAAAAATAAAAATATAAAACAACACTGACAGAGTCAAAAAAATCTGACCTGACACCCTGTGGATCAGAGTGTTGGTAGCAGTCTGATTAAATGGTGGCTGCAATCCTCCTGAAGTGACAGCTGTGGTTCTGTTGGAGCAGTGATGCTGGGTGTAGCTTTCCTCTGAAGGTCCAGTGGTGGTGTAGGTGGGCCTGATCTTCTTCTGGGAATCCAGTATAAAAGAAAGCTGCTCCCCTGGGAATCCAGAGGGAAAAGGCTGCCTGTGGTGTTCCAAATCTCAGATTCTATCCAGGTAGGAATGCTTAACTCCTCCCCACCTGGGTGGAGCATCTCCCAATAGGATGATGTAATTTTATCAGTCATGGAGTGAGACTCAATGGCCCATGGACAGAAGATATCTCCCCTGAGGGAGGATGGATTGTGGAAGAGATAAAGAAAACTGCCCCACCTGGTTTTAACAGATGGCCCAATTAACAGAAGATAACTGCCCCACCTCTAACAGATGGCAATAGAATACACAGCCCCAGCCACATCTTGCATTTCCAGTCTAAGACAGAATGAAAGTTCAACCAGCCAGCCAAAAAGTTTAACACACCACTAGACAGAAAATGATATTTCTGTGACAGTGAAACAGAGGTACCTGCCTATTTTAGACAGCTTTATAGTGCCCATCTGCTTTCACTGCTATCTATTTCAATATTAATAGTGATCAGAAATATGAGTACTCTTGACAGGGTACTTTTCATAAATTTTCACTGGACTCTGATGGGCATATTCACGTCTCTGCAGCACTTCAATGTGTTTTCTTTTTACTGATATATCAGACATTTCACTCCTTTAGTGAATGGCATACAGATAGATGGATGCACCCACTTGAACCATGTTGTATCAGTGTGCAGCCAGGTGTGCATTACAAGTAGAAAAAACTGGGCTTGACATGAATAAAAATGTCCTATCATACTGTATATGAATTGACTTTAATGACTTTATCTGACCACTGTTTTTTCATGGCATGAACACCACTGTAAGATTTGTTGGTTACCAACTGTTAAGCTCATATCATGAAGTTCCTATGCATCCATAGTTTCAGTTTTTAAATATATCTTCCCTGAGTAAAAGAAAAAATAAAAGTAAAAAAAGTAAAAGAAGGACCCAGAAGAAACACTTTGCCTTTGGGCTTCAGAGTGTAAAATAACACGGGTGGGCTACATCTACAGCTGCTTGTCAGTGTTAGAGTAGGACTGGAATGTCTCAGATCTATGAAGAATTGAATTCTTTCTGCATCTCCGTAGCTCATGAAGAGTCATATTGCTGCCCACAAAGGTGCAAAGGTTGAATAAAATTTCATTTCAGACAGTGTGAATCCAATCCATCACCTGATTTTTGATTGCCATTTTGATAATTACCAGGAACTGCATAATGGCTTGAAGGGCACCCCAGTAGGATTTATCCTTGCTGGAGAGGAGAGCTGCAGAGGTTAATCAAAACCAGTACAGCCCTTCTTATCTTTTACTGCTTCTGCTCACTTCCCATTCAGCATCTGTCTAATCTGTGCATATTCAGTACAGTATTCCCTGTCTGTGCACTCAGAATGATCTGAATACAGCTGTCAACATCTCGATCAAGGCACAGCTCTAATTAGCTTTCTCTGTTGTAGTTGAAGGAAACATACTTGGAAAGTTGCTCCATGCTATATTTCAACTACCAACAGTAGATGGTTCTGTTGAAACTTATGTTATGTTTACAAAAGGATATATTTCTAGTTAATTACAAGCTTTCACTTAAGAAACACTTTTGAATCATAGGTAAAGACCAAAAGGCTTTGCCCAAAATGTAAAGGCATGAAAGCAAAGATGAGAGAAATTTAAATACTTAAATATAGGAGCTTAAAATGGAAACTGGTGCTCCTCTTTAACCATGGTTATTTTCTGTACTAATCTACCTGTCTCTATGAAACACACAAAGGCGGACTTGTTTTTGCAGTTAGACAAGCAGATGTCTTTAACAAAATAATTATGTTAATAGTAATATAACAACAACAACAGCAAAACAGCAACACAACAACAACAAAACCAACAACAACAATAATAATATTGCCAGAAAAATTAATGCCACTGAGTACCAAAAATATGCAAAACAAATAAGTGCCAGGATCAGGAACACTGAAATGTAAATATTCAATTAACAATAGCAGAAATGATGTGGGGCATGATATGCAAATGATGAGTGCCTCAGACCAAGCATTCTCAATAGCAAAGCAAATAAGTAATTTGTTAAAAACAACCCACATGACTGTTTTTCAGCTCATGAGGAAATCCACGTTGAAGATGTTTGCTGTTTTAACATCAAAACCAAACATGTTCCATAATGCAAGCATTAAGAAGATGTATAACCCACGCAGTATTCACAGCTAGGAAAATTATAAGAAGGAGAGATGATTGAGGGAAAAAAACTTGCAAACCAGAGGTTTTTACATTGACCACAGCACCCCATGTCCCACATGCTAATTTCTCAAGCAAACCTCTTGCCAACTGAAATTTTTTCTTGAACTGTAAAATTCATAGGATGTGCTTGGCTTGCATCAAGAACACAGCGGTTTATTCCCCACACAAACAGCTCTGTCTAGCTCGGCTAGATATAAACAGAAAGACTTCTTCACTAATTATTTATACAAACATAGCTGCATTCTGGAAGATTCATAGGAACTGGAAAATGGTTTACTTCTGATTCTTACTGGTCTTTTGATTTTCAGGGCTGTCGACTACTGAAAACCATCTAGACCTTCATCCACAGGAAGGTGGTAATCCACAAGTGATTTTTCTCCCCCTGAGAGTACTGATACTGCTTATATAGTAACAATAATCATAAAGTATTTATATAAAGCACAGTCTTTACTTGTACAAAGAATTTGTCTTCCAACCTGTCCAACTTTGAGAGCACTTGCATGAGTAAGGAGTACATCAACCTTGCTGCAGATGTTTGCACTGTGAGAAGAATATTCTTACATGTCCGGAATTGCATTACACTTACGTGTCCTGGCAAAGAGTGGCTTTTTCAAATCAAAATGACTACTTTTATGAGTCAAGTGGAACTTATTCATAAGTGCTTTCAGATTCAAGTCAACTGTTTTTTACATTATGCACCTCCCTCTTTTCCCTTTTCTAACCACTGGTAGACCAAGCAGTTGAAATACTGAAACAAGCTTAGCAAGGGGAGTGAGAGGAAAAATATTTTATTGGTGCTTTGCAGGCTGTCATCCACATCCTCTCACTTGTTCATGAAATGCAGCCACAATAGGGAACATGCGAAATAAGTTCCCAGCAGTTTAAAGCAAAGCTTCAATGCAAGGGGGTGAGAGAAGAAAGAATAGTGCAGCCAGTGGAAAAAGAACTATAACTTTGGACAGGCAGAATACTGCGGCTCTGCAGCCATCTAGGACTGAAAACCAAACCTTACCCTATTTTAAGAACATTTGAAAGGTTTGTGGGACTGGTTTAGGATCTGAGATTAGCATTCCACTTGTGCAAAGTACCATGGAATTTTAATGAATAGAAGTAGCCAGATTTTCTGCTGTCTTCCTGAGATCTCTGTGTTTGCTAATTTAGAGACACATTTCACATTTCACCATTTCAGTGGTGCATTTGTACTAGCACCATACTGAGGCAATGGTTAAAAAACCTGATGCTGAGAAAAGTGGTATCTGTGAATCTTATGTAGTCCTAGATACACACACAAATGTTTCTACACCTTAGATAATGAGATATTAAAATACTACAATGAACACAAAGATCTAAGAGGCCAGTCCACAGTCCACTTTGCTGTTGTGAGGAGTTTCTGGATTTAAAATAATGGAAAAAAATTTAAAGATATTATTTAAATTTCTGTTCTAAATGCATGACTATTTTTCCTTAGGAAATGACTCTCTAGGACCTGATTATCTCTGCACTTGTTTTTGTCAAACAGAGTTACTATATTGAAATAACACTTCAGGTCCTTTATGGTGGGTTCTCAAGGGGAGTTAAGTATTTAACTCATTTTGGTAAAACCAAACAGCCATTTTCCCAGGACTCTATCTTAGCTAGTCCTTGTCTTTATTACAGGTTTTCTGAATTATTTTTGCCTTTAAAATGTTCGCGTAGAGTTACAGGGACCCACCAGCAGCAAAAAATGAGAGGAGCTGGATAGGGAACTTCTTGGTATCATAATGACCATCCAAAAACCTTGATCTAGCCTGAGAATCAAGATGCTTGACCCAAATCTAAAATTTTGTGTAAGTAATTTATTTGCCTTTAAGAAGATTGTTCAAAAATTTTGTTTTTAGCCTTGAGATAAGGCATTGTGTGATGTGTAGCAGATGGTTTGGGACAAAGTTTTAAGGCTTTTATTGACATTTGCGTTGGAAAAAAATTATGTAGCTATCTGTATAAAATCTGGTGACACAGTCCTGAAAATCTGGCTGCATTCTTTTTGTTAATCAAAACCATACAGTAGTATGCAATGTGGTCTTTTTTATTTCAATAGCATGAAATATTTTGGATATTAGCTGCTTCTTTAAATGACTATAAATTTCAACAAATACCAAGAAAGACAACAGCTTCAAACAAAAGTAGAAACACCTCACTGCAACACTCAAGGTTTCCCAGAGCATTTCATCCAACATTTCTGGAGGTTAACTGCACTCTCTAGTGCAGTTTCTGGAGCTATAAAAATCTGTTCATTGTCACTTAATATCACAGGTTAGAGTAAATGCTGAATTTTAATATTTGTGTTTTTGTTGTGATATAAAAGTCACATAAAAATTGTTATAAACTGTTGGAGCACAGTTAAGTTTTGGTAAACATCAGGTTAGATGACATATTCTCTTCATATGGGTGTGCACCCATCACTGGAAGCAGCTGCTGGGTCTTAAACAAGGTAAAAGAAGAGGCTGATAGGAGGCAAATCCTGTGAGGGGATATAGTGATTTTTATTATGTCAATGTCCCCCCTTACATAACGGGTCAGGTGTGAAAACTCCACTCCAGGAGAGTGCAGGAAGTTCAAACTAGCCTGAAGGTATTAATGCCTTTTGATGGACCATAACTGACTCAACTGTGCTGACAGGAGAGGCATCTGTAATATCTTAAACAATCAAAGGCTCTTGAAGTGTTCCATAATCCACATCATTGCATCATTCAGTGTGAAACTTCCCACCCCTGAGGAGTTGCCTGGGCATTCCCACCTGACCATAAGTGAATACAAACACAGTAGATTCTGATGTTTTGTGGGCTCTCCCCACTCCTAACAGATCAAGCCAGTGACCATCACTTTGACCAACAGACATCAAAATGGCAACTACAAAGTCTCCTTTCAGCATCCAACAGGTGGCAACTCTATACCTTTCTAGTTTCCTTTTCCCATTTTTTTCTATTTCTGCCTCACATTTATTGTTAAATAAAAATCCATTCTCTTGACTTTGGCATATGGTCTTGTTTGCAATAATCAGATTTTAACACTATATATTACCTTTTAAGTCAATTATTCTGTTGTTTCTTCTCATGACTCTATCCCCCCCAAACTGTATCAGCTGAGTTTTTCATTATTATTTACCAAATAAGAAAAAAGCAAAATGAAAAACCAAGAGCAAAGTTCACATGCAAAGATTATAATCTTCTGCAGAGCTCTCCATATGTGAGCATATTGAAGATAGCATTCTTATTGACATAGGGGTTGCTAATTTTTGTGATGCTTTCTTAGTTAGTAAAGTCAGTAGCAGTAAAGCCTTGGACTTGGTAGCAAGAAGTCAGCATTTGAATCTTTAATTTTGTGGCTATAAACAGCCACATCATATTTCCAGCAAAAACAATGGTGTTGTTTCCAGCACTGCTCTACCAAGGAAGCATGTTTTTTATTTTCTTCTTGTATATACAATTAAAACCATTCCAATCACAGAACTCTGCTCCACATTCACTTCTGAAACAGAGCATGAGGGATGTCACTCAAAAGTGAAAATCCTGCCCTTGCTTGGGCCAAATAACAAAAGAAAGCGTAGCAGTGCACCATCACTCATTGGACTTCTATTAAAATTTTGAATTACTTGACTAATTACTAATACTTGCCCCAGTGTGCAGTAAAAAAGGAGACATCTTGTCATAAGCAGTCTTTTTTCCTTCTGTGTGGGAAAGATGGAAGTATTACCTTTGTCTCAGTTTTGGCCAGGACCTGGAGGTTATTCTATACCACCTCACAGAGTTGCTGGGGCCAGGGGGAAATGACTCTCTGATTTCCGAGAAGGGCACAGTTTCTGATTGAAAAGAAGTGGTAGCATTGTCTGCCATTGTTCATTTCCTTGGAGTCCTTGGTGAGAATTCTTGCGAGTGAATCACCCTCTCTTTTACATGCTTTTTTTCCCCAATATTGTTGTTTTTACTGCCCGTTTTCTTATCTCATTGCTGTTTGCAATAAACTGTTCTTATCTCAACCAGTGATCTTCACCTTTTGTGCCTCCAACTCCATCCTGCTGGAGCAGGAGTGAGCTGATGACATATGGTTTAGGAGAGTCTTGGTGAGAGCAATGAATTAGTGAGTACCATTCCTAAACCATGACAACCTCTCATCAAGCACATGATAAGGAGCTGCATGCTTGGAGTATAGGCAAGTTCTCTTCTTGCTGTAGAGGATTTCCACCAGTGCCTGTGTTCTTGTTGAGTAATAATGAGATACCATAATGAAACTGTAGAAGATGTATGTCAGATGGTTCTCCAATAACATTAGGAAAAAAAAAAAACAGCTGATATATAGGATATTGAAGGAAGATTAAGTTGTTAATGCATATTAGTATATTCTTAATTTCCTTTTAATTGAAAAAGACATATTGACTTTAATTAAAACCATTTCACAGGAACTGTCAATTAGCACATGTCAAACTAGTTAATTCAGAACAGAATTCTTTTAATTAGGGTCTGCTTTCCTTTAACTGTGGGGCCAATGAAATCAGCCTTTCCTTATCAAGAATTTACATATCTCAAAGAAATACAATACAAATCTCTAAAAACTCTTATCTATTATTAGAAGCCCATATGGATAACATTAAAATGATGGAGCTGGCATTGTTCATGCCACAGAATTTTCTTTATGACTGTTTGAAAAAAAAAAAGAAAAAGAAAAAGGTGGCTTTGAAGAAAGACTATTTTAAATACACAGATTTATCTACATTAAAGAGACTACAAAATTTATGACATAGATGCTCACATTTAAATTATTTAATATGTCTGCCTAAATAAATGGCCCTACTCAAGTGTGTTGTGTGTTCTGTGAGCCAAAGACACATAAAGCATTTTCAAAGCATGCAGTATGCAGTTCTTCCCTTAAATGAACTATAATCAAAAGGAGAAAAGAGAATAGATTTTTTTTTTAACTTTCACTGCATGTGAAGATTTAACAGTGATTGCTAATCCAGTGGCTGTGAACATCAGTGTGCTAAGGTCATCTCAGTTATCAAATAGTATATAGTCTTTGTCTTGACTTTCACATACCCTCTGAATATATCTGTAGCTTTCTGATGGGTCTCTGCCTCTTGGCTGATGTACTGCTGTAAAGACCTTCTCCATGGTTTCTGGGAACCTCCATGTGTGACATCTGTAATGTCCTTTCAGGAGTAAGAACAGCTGAGAAAAATATAACAAATCATAAAAGGAATAATTGCAAAACCTAGACTTAGTCTAATCATACAGGGTTTAGCCACTGTTTTACTGACCTCTGTCAACATTGGATTACAGAGATTAGTGAAAGGAATACTTAATAACTGAACTGAGGATTCTAAAGAGGATTATCTGGTAAGATATTTCATGTATCCTGATGGTTTATTGAATGTATTAGGAACCTGATTATGGGCCTGACTAACTCAACCATAAAAGAAGAATCATTCCCCAAAATCAAGTGTAACTTAAAATTTAATATGTCCTAGAAGGACACTTTACCTAGGATCCTATCCATACCTATTTTCCCCCCAGGGAAACTCTCTAGTAGGGGTGGGTGTAGAGCTGTAGGAGTGCCATGTGTTAAAATCTGTGTTAAAGTTTCTATAAAACCTTGAAAATTGGATGAACTTTAACTAGATGATCTGCAAAACCAAAATATGCCCCAGGAGTTCTTCAGCTCAAGCAAGGGGCTCCACAGAGATGTTACTTCACTGTCTAGTCTCCTGTGTAAAGTGTACCCTGAGTATAACTAATAACTGTGGCTCTACTTTTAAATGTGACTGTAAATGTGATTGGTAACATAAGACCCTAATATTTATTCATTAATCCCATTGCAGTCCATATTATATCTGTGCTTATCAATTTAAATGCTTACTGTAATTTAGAACCCATTCAGCTGAACTAAGTCACTTTGGCACTGAATTGTGTATTTCAACTTCTTTTATGATATAGCAGAAAAAGTGTTTTGCATTTTGATCATCTTGCTCAATATATTATTTGCTTCAAAATGGCAATTAGCAATAACTTTTCTTTTAAAATCACTCCTACAGTGGCTGTGCATAGGAAGTGTGGTTATGTTCATCACAAGGGTTGTAAAATTGTAGGTGACTGCCTTTATTGCTCTGTTATACTGAACTTCAAGCTGTAAAAATATTTCAATAGTTGAAATGATAAGAAATTCCCAGATTATGGTGAAATTTTTAATCTTTGCAGTATTCCAGCCACATGGTTAATTATTGATGTAGCTCATACATAATGGCAGGGACAATAGAGAAACAGCTTTATGAAGGGAAAGTAAGATACCAAACCCTCATACAAAGCCAGTTAGAAAAGGAATTAAAAGCAGAAGATCCTCCCTGCAAAGATACCAAAGCACCTCTCAGCATAGCTTACAGCATGTGCCATGCTGTCAAAGCAGTGCAAAGTATTCTTTTTTTTTTCCAATTAATACTAAGGTGACTCATTGCTTAGCAGCAGCCCTAATATTTACACCCCTATGGATCTCATGACTTATTAGCAAGCTTTGACTTCAATTAAACCTGTCAGTTTCTGATAGCAAGAAATCATTGCAGAACTTCAAAAGCACTTGAACTGCATCAAGATCTTCACAATTATCTATATAATATCTTTCTGCTTTTGTTGGCTCCTTGATCTTCTGTGGCAGCCCCAACCTCTCTGTCAACTTTGTTCTGTAAGAAGTTGAACCTTAAAGTGTGCTATTAAAAATATATATGAAAATGCTGCAGTATACAATGGATTTCACCCAGTCTGACATTTTTATTGGGATAAATTCTTAATAAAAGTTGCTCATTTGAATCATGTACTGTTCATGTATTGTTCATGAATCAAACAAAGAGCCATTTAAAAATTACTAGCATTACAGAAATGTAATATCTTTTTAACAGATTATTTAAATTACCGTAGCTCTGATTTCCAATCATTTCATCCACATGGCTATGGCAGAACTGTCCCAGAAAAGGGAGGAACTTTCTGATTGAACTCTTTTCTTGTTGGATTTAAGAAATAATTTAGAGGTGAGAATTTCTCAATTATGTGTTTGTCCTTCAGAGTAGGACCATAGAGGGTATAGGAACACAATCCTACAACCACGGATGAAAACACAAAGACTTTGGAGGATTCATTCTGTCCTTACAAGCACAGTGAATAAAGCCTTATACGCACACAGAGTAGAAAAGATGAACAAATCAGTGTGAAGATCGCTTCCTCAGGAGTCTTTGGTGCCTTCAGCTTGCCTTGCCTGGCACTTCCTCCTATTCCAAGGAGGACTTTGAGTCACGACAGCTGTGCTCAGGTTAAACCATGATAGCAACTGGTTAGCAGCACCCAAAGATGGAGCCCCCACCCATCAAACTGCGAGAGCTCCTTGCTCAGTCTTCTAGACTGATGGTTTTTGCTTGCTATTGTTTTGAAACAAAGCCCAGATTTTTTCAAAAACCACTGTCTTTTGGACAACTGTCTTCTGCTAACTATTTTTGAAGAAATCAATCTTTGTGTTAAGCAATGAAAATGGCATGGTCAAAAAATAATGCTAAGGCACCTAATACATGCCTAATTATTTGCAAT
This sequence comes from Ammospiza caudacuta, assembly GCF_027887145.1. Lineage (NCBI taxonomy): Eukaryota > Metazoa > Chordata > Aves > Passeriformes > Passerellidae > Ammospiza > Ammospiza caudacuta. The sequence goes on along the minus strand of NC_080632.1, from coordinate 68,655,187 downwards.
GTTGTTTATTAGCTCTAAACAAGGACAGTCAGATGGCTGTCCCCTCAATTTGAACAAGGGACCTATGAACCATCAGCCGTTCACTGATCATAGATGAAGAGCTGCTGGCTTTGCTCCCACTGTGAGCACATTCTTTCAGGTCATATCGCCTCACGCTACAGCAATATTACCTACTAATTTATTAAACAATTCTACAAGCATAACTAAAGCATTTGGGTTGTCAACAAATCTTTAAAATGGTTTCAAATCAGCACATAGTATTTTGCAGTGAAGTAATGAAAATGTGCCAACATGAACATATCTAATGATGAAAATGTTGCATGCAGATATGTTTCCCTATTATCCCATAAGATAATTGTGTATTTTTATTTATATGAGTAATTTTAGATACAAACATTTTACCAAAACCCCATTCATTTAGGAAATATACAAACACAATGAGCTTAATATAAGAAAGTGTTTTAGAACATATTTTAGTGATTATAAAATGAAAACATATTTTAAAAAATGTCCTAAACTACTTTTCTTTCTTCCTCATGATGAGAAAGAAATACAGGTTATCATCACATAATTTATCATGTGACAGTGAAGTGAAATTTGTGCCTCACACCATGTATTCTTTACATGATGAAAAGGAGTATAATTTAATTTTTTTATTTGAAAGTTCTGTCTGGGCACATTGGCTACCAATTTTATTTTTATTACAGTGCATGGATAGCTAAGTCACATATCCTTATGTTAATGCAGAGTACATAGGAAAGAAAAGGGAAAGTATAATTTTTGTTGTTGCTTTGGTCGTTTGAAATTTCCATAGTGTCTATGCACATTGGCTACCATTTCATTTTTACTGCACTGCACTGATGGCAATGTCACAGATAATAAACACCAAGGTAGGAAAAAAAAAAGAAAACCAGATTTTTCCCCCTGCCTCTGCTATGCACATTGCTTGAAATTTTTGTATTGTGTGAATAGCATTTCCAGAGGGTGGTGGATATACTGAAAGATCTTACCTCCATTGTAAAAGATCTTACCTCCATTGTAGAAGAAGTATAATGGTATATGTGTACATTTCTTATCAGTGGGATACAAGTTGGTTCAATATCTAGGAATAGTTAACGTAGAAACAGCCATTTCCCAGGAAAACTGGAATAATAACAGAATTTAATTTCCCCAAATCAGTATATTTTATTAAAGTGCTTATCCATGCATCCCAAAATAACTCCCATGTCCACCTCTCTGTCTTTTAGCTTCTAAGCAGAGAATGTGACACCGTCTTTAGGATATATAGGGGTACTCTGTAGCTGTGGTGGACTCATTCCTCATCAATGACTTGTATAAACAAAAATTACCAGGATGGACTCGGTGTCCACCTGCATGGGGAGCATCAGACAGCTGCACGACTGGTCTCTTTTCCATGATGTGTCATTTTACAAGTTAGCACCAACAACAGGAAGGAGTACGGCCCTTGGATTAACTTTGGGAAAATTGTGCCTTATTATGGTGGATCTATTGTGAGCAATTGTCTCCGTTTTGGAGAGTGAAAGAGGTCAGCTTATTTTATTTTATAATTTATTATTAGAATTTGGGTGTCACACACAACATTGCCTCTTTGTCCTTGACCTTTTCAGCAACTGTGTTGAGGTACTGAAAACTGACTTTAATTTTTTAGGAGCCACCCAAACAGAAATAGGGCTGCCAACAGGAGAAGTCAAACTCCAGTACAGTCCTTCATCTACAGCTTGGGTAGTTCTACTAGTCTGAGATAGATCTTGTGCATTGCAGCTTGCACCCTGCTCTTTAGGCAGAATACCACAAGCTGGTCAACAAAACTACTGAAAAGAGTGGAAGGTATGTCTTTGAAGAGCAGCTGAGCACTCTGGGTTTATTCAGTTTGGAGAAAAGAGGGCTGAGGGGTGAACTCATTACTGTCTACTACTTTCTGAGAAAGGGAAATGGAGAGGGAGGGGATCCAGGACACTTTGTGGGAATGGTTCAAACCTTTTTCAGGGAAGGTTGGAGCTCACTATTAGGAAGCATTTTTTTATTGAAAGGTGGTCAAACACTGGGAATAGAGGGATGCCCCAAACCTGTCACTGTTTTAGAGGCATTTAGGTTATGTGCTGAATAGCATGATTTAACTTGCTATTTAGGCAAATAACTTCAATCAAACCTGAAGTGGTGAGGCAAGTGGACTAGATAAGTGTTGTAGGTCCCTTTCAACTGAAATATTTGTCCTCCCCTCTCCTCAGGCCATAGAGGATGGTCTCAGACAATTTATCCAGCATCAGTAATGTCCCTTTCTTTTTTGTGGAACAATATTTTGAATGAGAACCTTTTTGGAACATATGGCTTTGCCCTGGCATGGACAGACACAAAGCTATCCCCAAGTTTGTTCACACACTTGAAGAGACTGTTAATAAGGTGGAATAAAACAGTTTCCAGGCTCTTCCACTCTTGCCAAAGAGTAGGACAATAAAGGAACTAGGCTGAGATTTGTGGTGTACATGAACTAACCTGAATCTGGGAGGTAAGATAACCTTTGCCAACATATCTTTAATGAATTCTGCATGGCATTAAATGACTTCAGATGTATGTAATAGATTTTGTGGTGGCTACATGGCAATAAGCCACCTGAAAACAGAAATATGTGACAGCACAGTGTACATTTTTAATGCATTTCCTTGTGTGGGTCTTGGAAAAGACCTCCTTCTTATCCACTGCAACAGGTTACTTGTGTGCAACAGCAGCAGCATTCCTTCTTCAAAATATCACGTATCATGAAAATCATAAAATAAATGCTGGACAGAGGAGTCCCACAAGTCTTCTCATTCATGCTGAATTTGAGGTGTCATCTCCTGTACTGCTGCTGCTGCTCTTGCTTGGATGGTGTCTATGAAAATTGGCACCCTCAGTCATGTAATACGAGGGCAGAGGGGATGGCTTGCTTTCATAGAGACGTTTGCAGTGTTGGGCACAACTTTTGATGATGCTGGTGTTCTTTTCCCTCCTGTAGCTCAAATGAGACTGAACAACTGTGAAATATTATGTAGCAGGTGTTAGAGAAAGAGGGATAATGCAGCAGGTTTGGAAGAAGAGTTGGATGGAAATAAACAGCTAAAGTCTTGATCTGGAGAGGAAACCCAGAACTGTCCTTTCCTCATGAGATCCAGGAAAAACAGGGAGTGTGTATTGGGGGTTAGTAGAAGGCAAATTTAAACTTGCTTCTAAAGGTCTCCATATGTTTTTAGTTTTGTTTTCTCTTTTCCTTTTGGCTGCACTGGAACTTTGTTTTATACTGGCACCTCCCAGGACATTTTTAAGTTATGAAAAACATACTTATCTTAGAGCTCCACAAATGAACTATGACTTTTCCCCCCCCCTCTAGGTTTTTATTAAGTTCAGTGGGACTAATTCTCTATTGTTCTTCACTTTGTGTAGGTCTTATGTGTCAAATGAGTGTGAAATGCTGGCTAAAACTACATACATATCTTTGACTGATTAGCCTTGAAGTTTGGGATCACATACCAGAAATTTGTGTCCAAATCTTACATCTCCAATGTGGGCTGAGCTTCTTCAGATGGCAGGTGATATCAAGGTATTAATAAACCACTTTCTCTTCCATGATTATTTCTGTAACAAAATGCTGGTTTAATTTCTAATATATATTTCATCACTCTATTCCCTTCTTGGTTTTTTTTTTTTTTTTTTTTTTTTGTTTCACAGCCACCATGAACACTGGCAGGAGGCTGACAATGGAAAGTAATAGCAGGAAAAATGGATTTTTCTCAACAGGTTGAATACACTGCCAAAATCCCTTTGCAATCCACCTGCAGTCTGCAGACTTGCTGTTACAGAGAAGCTGAAGCTAAATAACCAACAGTGGACTTTATATGCTAAAAATAAAACAGCCCACAAGACAAAAAACCAGTTTCTAAATAATAATCGAACTTATAGTCATATTAGAAAGGATTGATTTCTTTCTGTGATGAACTTTCTCCATGAAGTATTAGTCTTTCTCTGGAATAACTGTAATGGATGGTGATAGATGCTGGTGCTCAAATTTAGTTTTTTTTCTGTCAGAAACTCATCCTTAAGGCCTTCTACTTAGCAGCTCTTTTGATGTGTTATCAACCCACACCTCTCATCTCACAGACTCTTCAATGGAGTGGGTACTTCTTGAATAAAAACTTCTTCAGAACCTTCAAAATTTTCAGAATAAAATAATTATTACTTCTCCTAATTTGATCATTTGACCTGGTAGCTGAGATACAAAGAGTCGTCTTTCTTTACAAATAAGGAAAACCAAACACTATAGCTTATAAACATTATCACGGTCTGACAAAGTCAATTTTAAATGCAGCCCAGTATTGAATAGTAAGTGTCTTAGTAACAGCAGGAAAAGAGAATTTTTTGAATGCTGTGTTTATCAAGTCACCTACTTATCTCTCACTCAGGCAATACTACATTGAAAGGAAATTTCTGTGAACTGGAGAAATGAGGATTTGATGACATGCAGATAAACAATTTTCCTATTTTATAAACTTATGCACCAATTAAGGTTTTTCACCAGATTAACTAAGTTTATTACAACCATTGTCTGATATTCTATACTGTTAAGTTATATTTAATACTTGTTATGAGATTAAGACACAGAGGTATATCTAGTTTAAGGAAATATCTTCAAAATTCATTTGTAAGAGAGCTGTATTAAACCAAATATTCAGATTAATGGTGATGGGATCATTTAATGTCTAATATGTCTAACAGCAGAGAAGAAATCACTGACTAAGACAGTGGTGTCATCACTGTCTCTTTGCAATCACTTCCCCAAATGTTTATACATGTAAGCACTTACTAAAAATCACTTAAAATATTTGATCTGATGCTATTAGAGCTTTTGCTGGTTGTTTACTATGTTTGACCGGCTTATGTAAGTACTTTAAACTAGTGCATTGTCTGAAACTAACTTGCAACAGTTGAGTTTAAAGGCTAGTTAAAAACATGTGTGTTGATTATAAAATGAACAGAATAATTTTAAATTATTTCAAAATTTATGTAAAAATGAGTGTATCAAAGTACACAAAAGCATCTGACTATTTATACGCACATTTTAAAATCATAAATATATAATAACCAGTAATTTTGAAATAGATAATTTCCCTCTACATTTCAATACATTTAATAATGGAGATCTTCAGGCTAGCATGTTCTAATGAAGACATGCAAATGTTTAGTGAAAAAAAATAAAGAGAATGCATGCTGGTACTCCCTTGAAAGAAACTTTTAATGTGAAGACACTATTAACACATTGGATCTGTAATGATGAGTAGCAGAATATGATTTTACAAAAATTAAAAGAAACTTTTATTGGAATGGACCAGAAATGTAACAAAAAATTAATTGATAAGGGTTATATTTCTGGACATCTAGTACAGGCAATTATTGGTAATAATACTATTTCCTTTCATTGACAACTATCCGAGATAGTAAAATGGTGTTCTGGTAGTCTGTTGATCATCTGTCATTTTTCTGGCATACCAAAGAAGGTAAAATAAAATTGTTTGGGAAGAACACTATTACTTTTCTGCTGTAGATTTATGATTATATTCAGCATAGGAACAGATTTCAAGTGCCTTTGTGTATTACCCAACAGCTTTCTTCCTGCCAATCCAAAGATGGGCCCAGAAGGAAAAAACTGCTCACTGACCCACACAGCTCTCGCTTGCTCTCAGAACATTACATCAGAGCATTCGTGGTAGAACCCCACAACCAGATGTGGAGAAATTTTTGCAGCAGAACAAGATGCCAAAGAAAGATCTGCAGATTTCCATGGTGTTGTCTCCCGTTCATGGTGCTGCAACTTGCTGCCTGCGGATGAAAGTTACCTCCCATTAATAATTGATGCTGCAATACATCCTAGTCTGTTTTAGTGACAGATAGTGTTGCTTAGTTTAAAGAACCACTGCCAGAAGCTTAATAGCCATTGGGTTTGATGAGCAGAAAATGGGTTAACATTGGCCTCCGTTTATTTCAGAAACACTTGAAAAACAACTATTGCCATGACCACAAAGTAGTAGCAATCCCTTTTCACAAATGCAGTTTGTTCATAACCTTGTGACATGGACCATAAATAGCCTTCTTATATTTCACACACATGAAGATTAACATGAAGAGTATATATAATATTTACTTTACAAAAAAAAACCAAACTAAAGTTCTATATGAACAGCCCATCTATTAGCAAAGAATTAATTTCCTATTCCACATTAAATCCAGACTGCATGCCTGGCTAACTTGCTTGCTATGACACTGTACTGCTTGCAGGTATAAAGTGGTAGCAAGGAACCACATACATTTTCCAGAATCCCAGTCCTTGAGCTTGTCCAAGTTTCTCTGGATGGCATTTTGTCCTTCAGACAGATTTGATTTATGTTATCAAAATCTGAGTGCAAACAATGAAACAGGAAATAAATACACAGTCAATAGACTTTAAACTATTATATGGATCTCCACAGGTATAATTGAGATTACTTAATCTCATTTGGCTCTACCTTTCAAAGAAGTTTGAGTTACTAGCCAAATGAAGGCCGCTCATGTGGGTTGAGATACCCATAACTCCTTTGCCTTCATGTTTCCCCTAAAGCAGTTGTAAAAAAATCCTAATTTTTTTGTTTTCATAGGAATTTAGAAAAGTATAAAACTAAATTTGGCCTCAAAAACACAAAGAAACTTTGGAGATGATACTCTGCCACGTAACAGAAAGAGATGAGAGCATACATTGACAGACCAGGAACAGTTAGGAATGAAAGATCAAATAAGATGTGAGAAATCAAAATACTCAGAGACATTTGGGAACAGATATCATATTACTAATTTAATTACCAGTGCAAATGGTACATGTGTAGAAAATATTGTGCTGAAGAGAGGGGACAGAGAGGTTGAATGCTGAATTTCTTTCTTTATTTCTTCCTTTCTCTACTTCATTAATCCTGATGTCAAAAGAGTGCAATTTCTGTCCATACATTTCACTGGAGTTTTATTAAGCTGATGGGGATTCTGCAAATTAATCTGTGATATTGCATCATAATTCAGTGGACAATGCTTTAAAAAATTTCAGACCTATCCCTGTATTTTATTTTTCATATTTTCTGGTAGTTGTGATTAAAAATTTTAAATCAACACCAGTTGCCACACCACAGTGTCTGAAATACTATTGTCATTTTCTCCTATAAGATAGACACATCAGGATAAATATTCTAATGTCAAAGCAAATATTTCTTTTTCCTCCATGACTGCTGAATTGTCCTAAAGATGATAAAAATGCAGAATTTGAAGGAGTATAACCTGAAAGGATTAAAACTATGCCTCTTCTGTAAAGAGGAGCTGAATTAGAGCAAAACAGGTAAAAGTAAGAAAGGAATAAAAAAACCTGGACTTTCCAAAATCTTATGGTAAATATAATTTAAATAAACTGTTTAAGGAAATAAATTTCTTTGTGGGAAGGAATGAACTCCTACTTTGGATTAAACCAGATATTTATTATTTGTATTGCATCAGTTCTCTTCTCCCTCCCGGCCCCACCCAGCATGAAGGTAAATTAAAATTGTACTAACACATAGTTAGGATGGATAATAACTCCTGCTGTGTTTCTCTGCTTATGTTGGTACATGTTGACTGGGATGGAGAAAGTAAGAAGTAGCTAATATCAGTGAGGTGATTTGAGTGGCTCTAAAACTGATACGGCCAGTGGTGGGATGCTGGGATAATGGAGGCATCTGCTGAACTCCAGCTCTTCCTGCCAGCTCTTGCAGGGTCTGACACTACACAGCCACCTGTCTGTCCACGCCCAAGCTGTGGCTGTGTTTAGTCCTGAAGCAAAGCTTGATTCTTCAGATTTGTTCTCTAGGAGCATACTACAGAGACTGCAAGGACGTTGCAGTGTCAGTGGAGACTCATGCAAGGTTTGCTTGTGAGGAGCAGTAAGGCAGCTTGTGCTCCCTTATTTAAAGGAATAACAGCAACACAACCAGCCAATAAATTTTTTTCTGCTCTAAACCTGTAAATTATACAGAAATCAATGTCATATTGTCACCCTAACCACAACTTGTTCCTTGTAGGAGCACATCCAGGTTTGTTCATCTGACTTCGGGAAGGACACTTGGTGTCACTTGGGTAACACACTTTCAACACAGGCTTTATTTAGTGTGTCAGATTGCAAAGCAAGTAGTTAGACCTCAGCCTGAGACTGACTCACCTTGGACTCACCCCAAGTCTGTAGAAAAGAATATTAGTTGAGTGCATATAGGCATACAACAAATGGCGTATCTTCTGCCCTATGCAGACCCACAGACAAAAAGTAGAAGGACATATTGATGAACAGAAATAAGATTAAGTCCTCTATTTGGCTTGAAATCAAAATGGAATCCAGTCCTATTCAGTCAAATATTTTGGCTGGATTTTTAAAAAGTGTTGGATCAGTGCATTGCTGTTATTTACTGTAACAACTCATATAAACAGATAAATATGTGACTTTTTAAGCCAAATGCTGTTCTCAAGCTTTGAAATGTTACTAGTGTGAAAAGTTTGGCTGTCTAAAAGTAACCAAATGTAATGCTTCATGTTGTACAGTAACTTTTCTGTCTGAAGAGGTTAGGAAGGATCTATCTTCCCATGCTAAAAGGTAACCTCACTTTTATGTTTTCATGAGCTGATATGTTTTTGAGGTACTTATTAACGTGGGAGACACAGTGTGCCTGGCCTAATTCTTTGTGCCAGTGATGTTACTTCTCCAGTTGGGAGAAAGCATTTAACATCCCAGAAAAAATGGAATGGTTGCTCCCTTTGCTTCTCATGGATTCAGCTAAATAATTCCTTTGTGGCCATCCAAATTTTGGTCTACTTTGTTTCTCTTTTAGTCAATCAAATGTAATTTTTAATGTGTCCAGTAATCTCTATGCCCAGGCTTTACCTATTAAAGCACAACTAAGCACAAAAGTGATGCAGGGCGCTGGTTAATGGCGACTTTCCCTCACACATATGTCAAAAGCTTGTCAAATACACCTCTGCCTAATGAGAGAGCACAAGTGTTCCAACAAACAATAGCAACAAATTAAAAAAATAGTCACTATCCTGTCAAATAATGTTTGTATATCAAGGATCTGGAATACAAAGCATACCTACCAACAATCACATTTGCGTAGAATTCACTTGAATGCAACACCTTCTCCCTCTAAGGTTTTGAATGAGGCATATTAAAGAAGATCATACAACTTACTTATCCCAGGAACAAAGGTTCTTTTTTGAAAGCTGTCAGCTTGCTGACAGATATGATGAACATTTACTTCAGTCTTGTAGAACATTTAATCAAACTTGTTCCTATAGCTTCAGTCCAAGGAGGGTTACTGTTTGCTTTAGAAAAATGTACATAATTGAGGAACGATGATACATGTATAACTTGAATGCAAACCATGATCTATGACATTCATTTATTTGTAATGAATACATACTACTGTATAACAGGCTTAAGGGAAATGTAAGCAGTAAATCTGTTTAATACAAGGCTATTTGCCAAAGGTCCATGCACCATTCATTGAACTTTAAAAAATTTTTGAAAGTATAGGTTGCATTTGCAAACTTCCATGTATGGAGAGCTGGCAAGCTCCCTGGTTTCTACTTAAAGGATTGTCATCCTTGGAAAAATAAATTTCTCCAAATAGACAAAAGTCAGTGTTTTCATATTTCACTGCAATCATACTGATAAGGCTGACAATTTAATGTCTCAACACCTAAAATACCTGTGGATAACTAGTTACTTCAATCATCAGAACTACAAATTCCTCTGTTTTCAAAGATTGCAAACATATGACAGAGATATTTAAAAGTATTACCAAAAGCCTCCCCATCCTTAATCTTTAGTGATTTCTCTTAAGCAGTGAAATTATTTTTTTCCCAAATGAAAGATTTTATAATTAATGGGAAAAAAATCCAATCCTGCACTGTAATCAGATTTTTAAATGTCCTGTTTTATTTAATTTGATGTATATTTCATGGCCTGCTTGCCTGTTCAATGTATGTGGAAAGGTGCTGGCATTGCACCTGAAGAGATCTTTATGAGTGAGAAGATGCTCAAGGCTTTTTCAAAGTAGTTGCTGAACATATGTTTCTCTTTGACTCCAGAAGATGCCAACAGCTGTCCCAGCAGACAGGTATCACAAGGTTAAAGGCTAGCAGAGCTGTGCACCTTCAGGATCTGAATGTCTGCAGCAAAGGAGATGAGTAGTTTCTCAAAATTAATAAAGATAATGGCAGTAATGATGAGAAGCAGAAGGACCCAATAACAACAACAGCAACAACAACAACAACAATAAAAAAAAGAAAAAAAAAGAAAAGAAAGAAAAGAAAAAAAAAGAAAAAAAAGAAAAGAAACAAGCAAAAAAATGAATTCTGGGTAGTACAACACCTGGCAGAGCTGATTTTAATATCTGGAGGTTGAGTTCACTAATCTTTGCTATTCATATTGATGTGAAACTTTGTAGAGTTTTAGACATTTGTATCTATTAATACATAAAGGAGTGTTCCTACAACATGGGAACAAGTTTGCTAGCATCTGCCATTCATTCTCATGATAAAAATTGATATTAACTTTTTAAAATGCCTAACAGATAATTAATCTCAACACTCAATAAGAAAAGCTGCATCTTTATAGAGTATCCTTTATCTTTAAAAAGTAATTTAAAAAAAATAGACTAAAACTCACCAGCATGGCAAACAAACATTCTTCCCCCCTCTCTTTTGGTTCTTTGATTACTTGGAGCCTTGTGATCAAACTAAGCTTAGTTTCAGGACCCTTGGGGCAGTATCTCTTAGTTCTCTGTCAGGCTGCGTTGGAAAACAATCAATCTTGTTCTTGCTCTGGCTTGGTAGAAGTGCCACAACACAGGGAGTGCACTGCTTTGCTCTTTCTGTGAAGCTTCGATGACAAAAGTTTTTATCAGAAGCTGACTGTATTTAGGATTATGAATATGCAATGACTCTCATTAGTATTGAAGCACAGGAACATGGTCTGACATCCCTTGCCACTTTTAGCTGCTGCAGAGTTGTCTAATGAATTGTCTTGCTCTTTCAGTTTCATAGTCTTTGCCGTTATGGCCCAGTTTGAGAATACTATTGATGGCAAAAAATTAATTGCCAAAACCTACTCTTGATTTTGTTAAAGAGTGTTGAGTCAGTGTTTAAATTGTCAAAACAGAAAACCATTAAACTCTACAGGAGACAAATCCATCGCAAGTGGAGAGGATATGCAGAGCTGCATGCACAGCCATGCGCAAGCATAAAGGTGTATGGCACAGGTATGCATACAGTCTTGTAACTGCACTTATACATAAAAACAGGTGTGTATGTGTCAGTGATGGGTCTCAGAAACCTAACGTCCTGATGAATTATTTATTTTATTTTTCCAATAAGAACAAATGGAGATAATGGAAAGTTTTCAAATTAGCTTGACTCTGATACACTGCTACTTGATCAACCGTTTTATACTCCTTATCCCATTGGAAATATGCCAAGTACTTTTCAGCTCATCTGCAATAATCTGTTACTGATAAAGAGAGTTCCAACAAGTGAATAAGATATATGGCTTGATTTGTTGTATTGAGGAGGTGTGTAGGCTTTCAGAAACAAGCAAAAATGACCCTTTCCCCCCAAATGGTTAAATTCAGTAATTTTTCCCTTATTCATCTGAAATTTCTTCTGACATTAAAGAAGCTTTAATGGCTCTCTGCAGATTGTGAAGGGTAAAATGACTTGAAACTGCTAATGTATTCAAAAAAGCTTAAGCAGCATTCTGAAAGGTGTGTGTATGTACTGCAAATAATAAATTATATGAAGATCTCCCAGTAAGATGTCAGTCCTCTGGAGCTCTATATCCATTTAATCAGTAATGGAAATCATCCCAGTGCAAGGAAAGAGGATCTCTTTAATTTTTACTGTGATTTTTTTGGCACTGTTGCTCTAACACAAGCTTGGTTTACCTCTTAATCCAGCCTCAGGACTGTCTGTTCTTATCAGCTGGATTAGAAAATAATGAATGTCTACATCTTGTGAGTATCAAATACAAGAGCAGTTTAAAATAAATGCGGTTCTGACAAAACTACCATACATCAAACACTTGTTACCTCTCTTTGCCTTAGTGACTGCACATGACTAAGAAAGAGTGAGTGATAAAATCTGAAGAAAGATGAAACCAATCTGGACCTTTTTAAAGATCATCAATCATTCTGCACAGCCATGATATTATTAGTTCCAGTAAGCCTTGTTCTCCCATTTTATGGACATCTCAAGCCCCCCACGCCAGGACCAATGCTACCATGGGAAATCATTTTTATGGGCAGCATCTCAGTGTGGGCGAATCGGATCTAATCACATAACAAGCTACTGAATTATTCAATGTTCTCCCTAATTTTGCATTCTTTCTGCACTTTGCTGTCACTACAGGGTTTTAAAAGTATGGATTTTTACAATATTTATTAAGAAGATAACCATTTGCAGAAATTTTTCTTTCTCTATGTCTTTCAATAATCATCTTTCCCTTAGATGGTTGCAGTGTACACACTACTATACACAGAATATTTTTTCTAAAAGAATAACAATCCACAATGTGGCACTCAGCTTTAAACACTCCCAGTTTTTAATATACCAACTGTAAGGACAACAATAGCGAAACAATTGTGTTCAAACATAAAATATTCATATTTACGGAGAAAACTATAACCAGCATGTCTCTTAGCTGTTGCTATGAATACAAGGCTTACATTGTATGTGAAAATATTTCAGTTTTAATTGCAAATCTGTGCAGAGATGATTTGGGGTCTGTAATTAGCACATAAATTTCAGACTTTGCAACTGCTGTGAAAACACACATTATTTATGGAACTATTATCTAAATATAATTCAGTGTTTTTTGCTTTCAATAACTACTGTAAAAGTCTGATTTAATAAAATGTGAAAAATTTCCCATCTCTTGCACTTCTGTTCACATTATGGAGCATTCATTCCTCTGCACTGCCATTTCCCACTCAATCTGCCATGGACTTTGCTTTTATCCATACTTCACTCACACCTCAGGGAGATTTCTTCACAACCATAAAGTGCCTTGCACTTAATTTGTTTAAAATGAAAGCCTGGATTATTCAAATAGCTCTGAACTGCACAAACTGAGTAGTTTTTGTGGCCTCTATCCTCATGCTTTTCATCATGGCTAGAAGCAGGAATAGACTGGGGTCTAGTCTATTCAGCTGGGTTTAGGCTCCTGCGTGCAGATGTCCAGTTATCCAGAGAGGGTTAATGGAAGGACAAAGTGTTGCCTTGTTATCACCACTTATTGTAAACTTCAGGCTCAACCACTTCTAGCTCCAATCAGTGTAGGGCACAACGAGTACAAAATTTTCTTCTTCCTTGCCAGAAATCCCATTTATTTTCAAAACAGGTTACTCACAAAACCAGTTTTACAGCAATAGCTTCTGAGACCTTTTACTGTTCTTGCGTTTAAAAGTGTATTTTTAGGTCTCATGGAGCTGAGTATTTTTCTTGCCAGCTTTGTGCTTGTCTCTAGGAATGGAACTACAGATGAAGAGACTGGGCACCAGGTATGCACAAATACCACAGTGTCAGGTTAAACAGCAAAACAGAGCTTGCAGTAACAACAATGACAAAGTCCATAATATGGGATTAAGTTACATCAGAACGTGACACATTTTTCCCCTATACCCTTTTGGGTCTCTGTGTATATAGCTTTGCTCTCTTTGAAGGAAAATACTTGCCCACTTTCTATCTGCTTCCAAACTGCAAGAAGGCTTGCTGTCTCTGGCTGCTCCACTACCTATATTCAATGGCAACTTCAACAGCCACTGCAGTGATAATCAGAATAATGATCACTAACAGGGCTGCCTTGCTTCTCCCAGAGCTGCCTACCCTTACATAAAAAGCTGTATCTGCAGGAGCATCCCCCAGTCCACTTACAGGGTGGGTTGAAAGCTGTACCATTGCCAGGAATGTGCAAATTTTTTGGCATGAGGCTACCAGGATTTTTTCAGACCTGGGAGCATTACCTTCTCATATGTCTGTCCAGTTGCTAGCACTGGAGACAGGCAGGAGCCCTGCATGGCGTACACCAGTATAATATTCTGTTTGGACAGTGATATCAATGTCATGGTGCACATGCTCCAGAAAGAGAATTAAAACGAGTAAATGAAAGATTAAGTGGGAAGCCATTGAAAGCTGTATTTTAAAGCTCCAGTATTACTATTACCATTAAAATTTAAAGTGACAGAGGCCAAATTATGAGCATTTATTTTATTATATAAAATTACTTTTTCTTGGCCTTTGTAAACCCCTCATTTTTGCTTTGCCATCACTGCCACAGGATCTGTCTTTATGGCTTCTGATGTCAGGAGGATCCTCAGCCACCCAATGAGGAATGGATGAAAAGGGCAGAAAGGTTTGAAACCTCATGGGGAATAGCAAAACAGACTCAGCCAAGTGGTCTAGCCTGCTCTCGTGGTACTATTAGACAAAGCTTCAGTACCTGAAGGAGCACCCCAAACCTGCCTTTGACATTTAAAGTGGCATATGGGGGCCGAGAAGACAGTGAGTACATTTTTAGGAAGATAAAAAAGGATGGGTGAGACAGGAGAACTTTTCTGACAGACAAGTGAGTTGATAATTGCAATTGCATTCTTCACAATTTTGATGCAAAAATTTGCTGGTTGTTTACGCAACAAACATTCAGTATACACAATTAGCATTCACTATACCTGATAAGACTGTCTGCTCAAATAAAAAAAAAAATCTTCTGTATCTGTATTTGGCTGGTACTCCACTGACTACTTCAGATCGATACGTTATGCCATCTTCAAAACCTTACAAATGATGTGCTTGCAGTAGTCTTAGAATACTGGTATATTTTTCTTAGTGTCTGGCATGATGAGATGCCATGAAGGCCTGAGCTTTCTAATGAGAAGGAAGGTACTGCTTTCTGGGAACAGGGAAGATTTTCATACAGACTGTCTTTGAAAAGTATCCGAGTTGTGCAGCATGTCACACAAGGATTTCCAAAAGCGAAAGCGACATTTCACCCACAGGTAGCAGAACTGTAGTCTAAAAATTCAGGAAAGTAGACCTGTCCTGATATCAGCCAGACCATTCAATGTGCAACAATTCAGTTCAGTTTAATTTGGTTTTTTTCACATTATGAATGCAATTCCAGATGCAGAACAATGAATCCAGTTTTCAGATGAGATTAGTCACACCTGAATAATGTAGGAAATCCCTAATAAATGCCCAGATAGAAAGAAAATCAGAGCACTCTTTTCAAATCTGACAGAAACAATTATTTCTCTTTATAAGTGATATCAGAGTATTCGAATGTTTTTTCCTAGCCACCTGTCAAGCAGCTGCACATAAGACCATGACATATGATTCTCACCTTCAGCAATGTTGCTGAAGGAATATAAGATATTTTCCATACACTGATCATCATCAGCCCAAACATTTTTCATTTTTAATCCTGCATTTAATCAAAATGGAAGTGATCAGAAGAAAATATCAGAGAACTTGTTCAGACCACACTTGGGAATGTTCACCAAGAGGGGTGTAAAGAAGAGGTAAAAGGATGTTCTCTTTGAAGGTACTTCTGGGGCAGGGCAGAAAATGATTCCAAGAGCAGAAGATACAAATACACCTTGCCAGTTCACTCTTTTTAATGGTCATAAGTATATGTGTTACAAAAGAAAGCTACAAAACAGTGCAGGGAGACAAATTAGTGATGCAGTCAAGCTTTTACCTGCCTACTCCCCAGAGCAGAAATTAAAGCTATCAGTGAAAAAGCTTATCAATTTTCAGCTGGTAGGCCATTGTCAGCAGCTGCTTTCTACAATACTGGCAAGCTCAGTATTTGCTGCTCATGCATTACTTTAAATATTTGAAGTGGGACACTGTGCAGCAGCTAGAGGACAGCATCCCTCTGTGCTCAGTACTGTACAAACGCAGGATCAACACATGAAGACATCTCTGTGTCTAGGAGATTACAACGCAGGGAACTGACTGGAGATATTTCATCGTCCTGTTAAGGCCAAATTAGCAGTGATGCTGAACCCTAGAGGAAAAATTCATCACTTATGTCACTCCAACTGTACCTGTATGCTCATACCAATATGTATGTTGTTCTGAGCTTGACCTGGCCTGGGCTGGTCTTGCACTTCAAGGAAAGAACCACCATATGTCACACCAAAGAACTTGCTCCCATCACCATCCTTGCAGCTGGCTGGATACTCGAGCTAATGGACCTTTGGGATTCAGCCCAAATCTTTGCTGCAAAAACAGGTGAAGGCTGGGCCCAAAGAAGGCTATTTAGTGTCGATTTAGCAATACTGGTGAAATCAATCAAGGAGGGACACACGATCACTGCAGATGGACAAAGCAATGGGCAAAGCTGCGATCTGCTGTCAGATTGAAAGAAAAAGAATTATCTTATGCACTGTAGATACTCTTCACCTGCTTTAATTTTTAATAGAAATGTTCCTCTTTAAGTGCTATGAGCAATACAAGTTTAATGTGAACTTAGAGGACACCATGCAACACAAGTGTAATTGACTCACTATAATCACTCTTTAGATATTTTTTTTCTCTTTTTCTTAAGTCTTAATATTTCATTCTTAATGGAATCAGAAAATGACAGAGAGCTGGAATGTGACATAACTGTCAACTAATGTGAATTCAACCTAGTAGCCAATATTGAAATTGGATTTGAATTACTGCATAAGTAATTGCAGGTTAGAAAACTGGAATCAAAGAGCCATGGTAAGACATTAACCACCTGCAGGTCATAGGCAAAGGAAACCAGAAATAGTGTTTACAGAGGTCAAAGGTTTACATTTTTAAGTATCACTATATTGGGGAAGAGAGGTCACTTTTTATGTTTTTGGCATTGCTCTGTAAAATTTGAGTTTGTTTTACATGCAGGTTTGGTATCTTTCCACTAACTGGTCTTACAACTGAAACAGTTTATGAACATTATTTACACTGAACACTTGAACTGTTGGTCTGATACTAACACTCTTTTTAAACACAAAGTAGCTTACTTTCATCTTCTCGCTCTGCTTGTGCTGCTTTTCCCCATCAGTAGTAAACAATGAGGAAAGGTGCAACTACCTGTAGTGACAATAACACATCTTCCCCTAAATTGCAGGTTTATGTGGTTTGCCAAAGTCCATCATCTGAATGGGTAAGATTGAATTCCATGACTGCTGAATTGGACATACTTTGAGCTGAAATAAAAGTGGCGAGGTGTCTGTGCTTATTAGGGCTTCTAGTAGAAATGTTGGTGTGTTATGGAAAGGTAGTGTCACTGTCATCTGTGGTGTTTTCTGGAGGTTGAAACTGTGAAAACAGGTGAGAAACAATATTTGCTCTATCGAGAAGACTAAACTTCATAAAACTAATGTAACTGGGAAAAGAACATTACAATTTAATAAATGTGGGCCCAGTCCCAGTTGTAGGGAGTAGATAAGGGGACATGAAGTCATCACACCCTCACACAGGAAAATGAACAATGTTATATATTTCATATAAAGCTCCCAAACTGATTATTTTTCTCTTAAAAAGATCTCAGACCCAGAAGCTCTCCTATCTCTTTGAGCTTGTAATTTCTCTTTCTGACCAAAGTTTTTAGTCAGAAAAACAGAACAAACTTTGTAAATTTTTACCTCTTTTGTAAAGAAATATGGCTTCACAACTGTTTCTTGATTCTGCAAACAGGTCTGATTAAATGCATAGGAAGAGTATTACTTGGTAATTTTGGGTATTAGTCCTTACCCACAACAGCGTGAAACAGAAAAGGAGGGGATCTGCTTTGTAGCAGTCTGGATCTGTTGTTCTATTTTCAGCTTTAGTAACAACATTTTGTTATTCTTGATAATGACATTAATTTTTTCCGTATTTCAGTGTATTCACCTAAAAACAATTGTAGTAATAATACTTTTCCATTGCAGAGCAATGCTAGAACTACTGACTTATATAAGCAAAGTGTTTTTAGATGCTTTTAGGAAAGGAGGTAGAGAAAAGGAAGGTTGTACAAGAAGATAGCTGACAAGAAACAGGCAAGAAACAACAGCTTATGGTACCACCACCACCTGTGATGCCATCATCTCACAGTACACCCCTTTCTCCTTTCAATTAACACATCTTAACCTGTATCTTATAAAATATTTGCACAGATGCAAAGGTGAACATGGCCCTCAGAACTTTCTTCAAGGGAAAATGTTTCCTTGTGGAGAAAACTTATTAATAGTCAAAGTAATGATGGAATCAGCATTTGGGGCAGCTCCAAAACCACCTACTCAAACTCACAAGGAAGAGAGTTAGACACAGATCATGGTGGCATAATTAGTATTTCCTCTGGTTTGGCTCTTATTTCTGTTCACATCTATTGAAGGCAAAAAATAGAAGTTTTAAAGCTGTGATTGTGTTCCCCAGCAAAGCTGATTTCCACTTTGCAGGAGATTTTAGTTTCTCTTATATCCACTACCAGGCTGACAAAACCAAATGACAACTCCTAATTCCTATTTCCCTTTGTTGACATCACCAGCAGATACAAATTTGGGAAAGCTGCTTACATAATTTGATTCAATTGATATGCTGGTGTTGTCCCTGGGCTGAAGAATTTGTGTAACTATGTATCTTAGCTTCTTACTGTCCTTTCAGGAAGTGAGAGGAGACTGGAAAGAAAAGAAATTTTTAACCTATTCATCTACTTCCTTCTTTCTGTGCAGCCTTTTCTGCCTGAAAAGGTGCCTGTTAACACCTTTGTGAACAACAAAAATGTCTGTATATACTAGCAGGTGGACACTAATCACGTTTTGAGTTTATGTTTTGTTTATGCTGCTTCTTGACCCTATTCCTCTCTTCATTCTTTAATTTGTAGAAGCGTGTAACACACAAAGAACATTCACACAGTCAGCCTCCCAGTGCATATGGTGTAGAAGAGAATGAAGAAGTGATCACTAAAACACTTTCCATTTAGTAGTGTCAGTATTTAGGAATACCTTGTTAGACACACTGACAACAATACTGTCAGGCACAAAAGAAACTTACACAAATCTACTTCAGTTTGGCCCTAATTTCTGAGAATTAAGTATGTATTAAAGACTCTGAAAAATCCTCCTTTAAACTTAATTGAGAAAGGACACGAGACATACTTTTATAAATATAAGCATATGTTGTTGCTGATGAACACATTTTGAATTTTGCGTATTTGATTTGCATCAAAAAAGAGGAAGAGGCACCTGCTGCTATGTGACTTCCATTGTATCATCAGTATCATACTCTCCACTTCTTCAGATATAAAAGGTAGTTTAGGCTGGTTTTTGTAAACATATAGGTGGGCGGTATCTGTGCTGATATTTTGCTGTATGACTGAATTACATAAGGAGCAGCTCCTAGCTGCTGATGGGGCAGTGCTGCATACGCCAGCTCCACCCATGCATGGCTCTCACTGGAGAAAGCAAGAGGCATCAGAAGGTCTCAGAACAGAATACTGGGAATGGGAACATACTTGCTCAATGCATTTAAGAGGATTTAGTAGCTTTCATCACAAACTCAATCATATATCTTGTTTATTGCAATAGTGGAAACCTTGGAGTAAGTTAAATTGTCAGATATGGTGAAACTATAACAGATCTGCGCATAGACACCCAACTGAAGGTGGCACAGAGGACTGCAACCATACACTGCAAGATGGACACACAACGGGGAAAAGGAAAGAAAAATTCTCCATCCCTTACTCTCTCAACCCACTATGCATAACCTCCCATAGCTTGAAGCAAGACAAGAAAGTCAGCATTTCGCACCCTCCAACAGCTTTGACATGACAGGTATGGTATTTTCTTACCCACAGAATTGCCAAGGAAATCCGCCCTAGCAAAAGTGCAAAAGTTTTCAGTATAAGGAGGTGGGGTGCAAAAACTGGCTTCTAGGCAAAGGTTGAAATGACTCAATCTGAAACAAAATGTAAAGCAATTACTGCCTGGAAAAAAAAAGATCATGCTGACATTTAGAGGCTGCTGTGATAGTATCTGTCCCTTCCCAGGCTGACATAAGCAGCCTTGATTTCATCCCAAAATGATTTTATTTTTGTTTGTTTGATATTTAGGATATCCTTTATTTGGATGTGGGGGGCAGCAGGATGGATTGCCTTATCTTAGCTTTTATGCTGAGAAATAATTGCCACCCCAGAAAGGTAATTACATAGGCCATTGTTTATATGCATAATAGGCCTGGAAAAGCATGTTCTACAGATAGAAAAAAAAAAGAAAATCCTGCTTTCACATCAGGGTGGAACACTATGCAAAGTGACAGATTGCCACAAATAGCATTCAAACCCTTGCACAGTAGTGGTTGATTTTTCTTCTGGGGAAGAGGGGGAAGGGATGAAGGCTATGGAATAGGGTGGAAAGGGGGGAAAAAAAGGAAGACAATTTTGTTCAACA
Source organism: Ammospiza caudacuta (assembly GCF_027887145.1). Classification (NCBI taxonomy): domain Eukaryota; kingdom Metazoa; phylum Chordata; class Aves; order Passeriformes; family Passerellidae; genus Ammospiza; species Ammospiza caudacuta. The sequence continues at coordinate 68,634,647 of NC_080632.1, read as the reverse complement.
GCCATAGTAACATTCACAGTGGTTTTTACTATCTTGATTGCTGCTAAATGAACCTGATTTTTAAGTCGTTTTTAAAGTCCCTGCCTCAAAGGGACATTTTCTGTTGCCATCTTGTGCAAATACCACTTCTCCTAAAGTGGCCTTAATTTGAATTGCTTTGAAAGCAGACCAGATAATCTGCTAGAATATGTTGTGGCACGATGCATCTCCCCTTTGTACCCTCAGTACCACATAGAAAGTGAATTTAGCTCAGAAAAGGACAACTAGTCTCTTTTTCCCCCTTCCATCGTAACACAATGCAAGAATAAAACAAACAGTGTGCTGTGATGTCAAACCCATTTCAGATTTTTTTAAAATGCAAAATATGTATTTCTTCAAAATATTGAAAGTTTCAGGGCTGAACAAAGAAAAGAAATGCATATTTATTTCAATATTGAACCAAGCATTGTTAGGTGCTGAAGCAATTCATAGCAGGGCTATTCTCTGTGGCAGTGTCCAGCAAATTGCATGAGCTGCTTGTTAGGCTTGACAACAGTGTTTTACCTAACAAAGGCCTCAACAGCTCAGAGCAGCAGAGGAATGTCAAAATGAGCACATTTCACACACAGATGTGTGACCATTATAGTCTATAAGAAGATGCATGGGGTGGAGGGAAGAGGCTGGATGCTGGGAAGACTAACAGTTAGCAGTAGGGACATGGCCCTACTGACCACATTTAATCAACCTTTCTGTAAACAATTCAACATTTTCATTGTTCTCTAAAAACTAATAAAGAGAAACAAGCACTTTTCATTCATCTTGAAGTAATTTTCTGTCAGGTTTGAGCCCCTTGTGGCTTACAGCTTGTGCATTGCTAGCTGTGTGATACAACAACTATTTCAATTTATTTTACAAACTCTGGCCATTCACATGTCAGTTAGTGCTCACCAAGCCAGCATCTGAAATTGTGCAGTTAACGAGTTTTACAACATTTCTATCAAGAGAAACTGTTTAGCATAACTGACTCTTAAGGAGTTATTATACCTCTAAAAATCCATTTTAAGGGGCATTATTTAAATAAAATAGAAAAACGGTTCACTGCCTTTTAAAGGGGCTACAAAAAAAGTCCATCAGATCCAGTGCAGTAATCCTCAGCTTAAAGCACTCTTGAGAGCACTTCTGGGAATTATCAGCATAATGAAATGTTTTGTGAAATGTCCAGATAGATTCCCCTACTCAACAATTTTACTGCACTATATTTATTTTCCCTCTAGTTTTTAAAGCAGTGAATACTTTTTTGAGGTGATGACTCTACATTGTGTAGATTAACTTAATGCACTTTTGTTAAGGCTGTAGTATAACTGAGGGGTTCAGTCTGTGTACGATCTAGATACATATGCACAGCAAAAAAAAAAAAGTCAAGCCCTTTTTGTTATTCTCAGCTTTAAAAGGGTTAAATCACAATGAGGCTTATGCAGATTTGCATTTCTCTTGTAGCACATTTTTCTTATACTTAACAACTTTCTTATCCAGTGGCACCTATAAAATGCTATATTGAAAATAATTCTTAAATTGCTCATAAGAGCTCATAAAAATAAAATTTATTCTGAACTGCTCTGAAAAGGAGAAATTTATAAATTTTAACTTAATTAATAGATACCTTTCAACTATGACAACTAACGATCCAAAACTGCTAATACCTGGAGTCTTCAGTGGTAGAAACACTGCAGGATTTATGTGAGTCAGTCTCAGTATCTTAAACTGCCTAATGGAGTAAACCCTATGTTTACAATTTAAATGAGTCACCATTCCTGTCTAAAATGAGCAGTGGTAAGAGAAAAATTATATTACGGTACAATTACAGATACAGTAGACACCATATGCAGGTGTACATATACAATATGCACACAGAGAGGCAACACATATGCAAGGTTTTATTTGTTCAGTAGGATAACAAAAATGGTAAAGAGTCTTGAGGGGAAGCCATATGAGGAGCAGCTGAGGTCACTGCGTCAGTTCAGCCTGGAGAAGAGGAGACTGAGAGGAGATATCATTGCAGTCTACAGCTGCGTCAGAGGAAGAGGAGAGGCAGGCACTGATCTCTTCTCGGTGATGACCTGGGGCAGGACCCAGGCAATGGCCCGAAGTTGTGTCAGAGGACGTTTAAGTTGGATATCAGAAAATGGTTCCTCACCCAGAAGGTGGTTGGGGACTAGAACAGGGTCTCCAGGGAAGTGTTCACAGCACCAAACCTGACAGAGTTCAAGCAGCCTCACAAAGTTCAAGAAGGACAATCCTCTTGGGGTGTGACACCTGGGGATGGTCTTGTGCAGGGCCAGAAGTTGGACTTGATCATCCTGATGGTCCTTTTCAATTCAATATATTCTGTGATTCTGGGATCAGTTTTATCTAGTTCCACTAAAAGCCTCAGTATTATGTGTCAGCCAAAAAAAATTGACTTAGTTCTTCAGAGGTTTTACACTCATTCTAAGACAGAGAGACTAACACGATTGTCCCTTTCAATAGCTACTCAGTAACTTTCATGCACAAGACATCTAGAGTCCAATTTGTGGTCTTGGTGCCATCTCAGAGCAAAGGTTTAACCTTTCCTGAAGGTATAAGCTTTCCACAATCACTGTAGGCAGTACTACAGTAGTAATGCCAAAAAAGCTGCCTCTCAGAATCTACTGAGACAAAAATGCATGTAGTATGATTTCCAGACGGGCAAATCTATGATTGATCAACTATACTAAGTGAGATAATGGGCACTTTCCAAGCTACAGCTCAGTTTTGTAAGATGTCAAACATTTGGGCACTGTCTGTACATATTAAGTTTTAAGCAGTCACTGTCAGAGCTGGCTAAAGCAGTGGGCTTTTTTGATGACTGAAATCTTTATTGGAGTGGTGTCATGCTCCTTAGCACTCTGCTTAATGCCTTGGTATAGCAAAACACATAAAGCAGAAGAAAAAGGAGAAGACTTTAAAAATATACTCAAACTTATGTTAGAATCAGTGGAAAACTTAACTACACTTAAATAATGTATGAATGGTTCTGCTACTGAAAGGCAGGGAGAGATGAAAGCCATCAGATTTCCAGATACCAAAAATTTTGGATGGTGAAACTTGAAAGCACCCACTGTACAAAAAAAAAAAATATTGTATCCAGGTCTAGAGAGAAAACTAAGGAGGAACAAACAGAAGTGAATTTTGTAAGACTGATCACACAGGCAAACCAACTAAAGGAACAAAGGAGTGAGCTGAACTTAATTCCAGTGACTCTTTACAATTGTATATGTTCATGCTTAGTTGTTAGCTTTCTGTGTGGTCAACCAGTAGATGCTGCAGTGGGAGCACTAAAGGTCTGCCGGTGAGAGGTAGAAATTAGGATAGGCTACTCTTCACAGTCCTCCCATATTTATAGGATATGACTTCTCTTTATAAACCCCACTTCTTTCTGCTCCTTGGCCTGAAGAGAGTTTTTTTAGGAAATTCAGAGCTGCATTGTCAATCAAAGGCAACGGCAGGAGGGAGGTCTGAAGTAAAAGAAAGAATGTGTAAGACCTCTTCTGCTGTGTGCTGAGGAGATGCATAAGAGGCAAACACTTTAGTGAACAGGAGATGACTTGATTGCAATCATATGTTTTAGCACAGTTAATTACTGTCCTGCATTTCCCATGAGTTTAACTAGTATGGCAGCAGGATTTTTTGTCACCTGATTATTTATATATAATGTTGACCAAAATGGAAGCAAATATTTTTTGACCATGCACAGAGATTTTTTTGTTCTGGAGTGAAAATCTTTCTATTTTGGGGAAACATCTATGTAAAATGACAAAAAAAAAAAAAAAAAAAAAAGAGTTTTAGGTTTGATAGATTTATTTGAGATAAAGGAAAAGTCCATAACTGATTTTTTGTGTGACCAAAGACTTGATGTTTTCTTCACTGATTTTTCATTTATTCATACAGGTCCAACTTTTTGCCCAGGAGTTGTTTCATTTTTCTCTTTTCTAAAAGGCCTTTTTTGCCCCTGCAAGTAACATGAACATCTAATTTACAGGACATTCTAACAGGTCTTGGAGATATACAGGTCTGAAAGGGTCTAAGCTGGGGTGCAGACAACCTTTGACTATTCCTTTCTGCATGCCTGTGTGGGGTAAAGTCCCTACAAATGAGCCGCAGGTGGGAAGCACCTGGTTCATTAACTCTTCATTAGCTACTGAGAACTAGCTTGGTTATCCTTCAGCCCACACTGAAGCCTATTGAAGTTTGGACATCTCCAAGCTCTAAAATATGAGAGAATATTATTATTTTAATCCTGTACCTACAGGAGCAGCCAGTCTTTTGGTCCATACTCCTCTGCACTGTTGGGCTAGCTGCTTTCTGTTCTATTTGCAGAAAAATACTTCCATTATAAGGAGGCATGGTCAGTCAGGGAGCATGGTCAGTAGAAGGCTGCATAAATGTACTCTACCTCTCTAGGGAAATTGTTGTCCCTTGTTAAGTCTTTTCCCCTTCAGTGAAGGCTTGTGAATGTTTTGCAACGCCATGACTGATTAAAAAGAATAATGTTAATGGCAAGCAAAATTATTCAGACACCATAATTTAGGCTTAGGTAGACAAGTCTTCAAATTATAATTTAAAAACATTAAATATCATAGAGAAATAACTCAAATCTGAACACATGTAACATCAAAGATAATACTGCATCGTGAAGAAGACATCTAAATTCACAGTTTCTGTCCCTAAGTTGGTGACAATCAAAACGCCAAACTGCTTCACATTAAGTGGAGCTATGTATCAGGATAATGAGATGCAAGTGCACATCTGTGTGGTACCATGACTAAAAATATTGACAAGCTTTATTTTAAATACTACTGATCTGTGATAGGGAGAAGTACAACACAATGAAGAAAAAGTGGGAAAATTGCATAAAAAAAATCAAACGCTTTCTTTCAGCTAGTCTTTTATATAACATCAGGTGACTTAGGCTGGATTTCCTTGACCTTTTGGGACATGATGACGCAATTATTTGCAGTGAGTCCAAAATTTCATTCACAGACTTTTAACACAGTTGAGTCTGGTTGATATAATAATCTCTGTTAGAGCTGGACATGCAGCCTCCCTCTATTACTCCCACAGATGCATATAAAAGTTAAGACATTACAGCAAGATTAGCCTTTGTTGGTTTTTTTTTCTACCCTGGCTTCCAAGAAACAGAGATTATTTTTTGGTCATGGAAAGGTTATGCACATGTCCAAGTAAGTTTGCACTCATTAGGTAATTCCAGCTGATTTTCTAAGGGAATAGAAGGGATTGGGAACCTAACAACAGAGCAAGAAACTCTGTACCCTATCTCACAATGGTCAGATATATTCAAATGACACATGTGGCAGGTTCTTTCCTATCCCATTGACTTATTAGTATCAATGTAAATTTCTAGGAATTCTCCCATTTTTTCTGAATAATTTCTCGATCTCTCATTTTGCCCTTCATCCCTTCACTTTCTCTTCCTCTTTTCAGCCAAGTCAAGCACAACTCAACAAAAAGACTAGTTTCAGCCTCATGCTATCTGTTGCTGTAAAATGCAAGATTAAGCTTGAATTCACAAAAAATCTTGCTACTTCATAGGCATGGTGATCTGCTTACTTTTAAAAGGATGGGATAAAAGGATATAAAACTCCCCATACTTCTGTAACCAGTTGCACCAACCACAGACAGCAGAAATAATGTGTGATTATCACTTACAAAAAAAAAGTTCATGAACACAACCTACCACAACAGGCTGCTGGAACCTGTTGAAACCACCCTATAAAAATAACAAAAAAAGAGCACAGTGGATTCTACATTACAGAATGAAGAGGTGGGGGAGTAGTAGAAAGAAGAAGAAGAAGAAGAGGAAGAGGAAGAAGAAGAAGAAGAGGAAGAAGAAGAAGAAGAAGAGGAAGAAGAAGAAGAAGAAGAGGAAGAGGAGGAAGAAGAAAAAGAAGAGGAAGAGGAAAAAGAAGAAGAAGCATTGGAGAACCTGGAAGCTGGAACTTTGGAAAAGATCAACACCTCAGTTAACACAAAATGTGCAGAGCAATGTTAGGGAAACTCCTCTGAGATTCAGTGATGTAGTACAAACCCTCCTCTGCCATCAACTGCTCTTGGGTGATTTGTGATGGATTGGGCATCATTAGGCAGTCCTGGAGTGGGGTCAGCCCCGCAAGAACGGTCAGAAATGGAATTGGGTGGAGGAAGAGAACTGAGGCTTACAGGTTGTGCTTTAATAGATTTCTGTCACCAAAGTCATGCTGGTGTGTGAGAAGCTTTTGACAGCACACTGACAGGGAGATTGAGCCACACATTTCTGAGATAGACCAGAGTCTTTGTAACCTCTGTCTCATTGGGACTGCTGAGACACATTTCCTCAGGGAGGGGAACACCCTGTTTGTTTGGTCACAGCCATTTTCTTCAACTAAACTAGTATTTCTGCTTTCACTGAGTGCAGGATTCACATGCTTTCATCTGTCTATGGGGAATTTTCTTCATATGAATTACAATGGCATGACTGATACAGTGATTTTCTTGGGAAGGTTTGCAGTAGGTTTACAAGGCAGACAGAAGCCCCAGCTAGCAATCACTTGAGCAACAAATAATAACTTTAATGTCCTGGAATGCTAGTTCTTGATGTTTCAGGAGTAGCTTTTATTTATCATTCTGTATGTCACCTACATATCTCAGATGATAGTGTTAGCTGTTCTATACAGATGAATTGCAAAACTAAAAGTCTTGCACTTAAAACAGATATTTTGGCATCGTGAAATCCACAATATCTTCAAAGTAAAAATTTTAACAGAAGAGAGTGTGGACACTTAGCTTGACATTGCTCCCATCTTATAATCAGTCAAAGCGTATAATCACAGTCACATTGTGCCATTGCTCATTGAAAAATTCGGTTCTCTGGGACCTAATCTAAAGCTGGGAAGGTATCTATTCCTCTGCTCCTGAAAAAGCTATGATGTGAGCAGCATCAACAGGAAGTGCAAGGGAATGTAGGATCTACCACTCATTGCCCAGTTACAGAAGTTCACACTAAATAATCAGATGAAATGAGGCAGATGTCTCAAGTGCTCTGATCACACCAAAGCAGGCACATATTGACTTCAGTGGTTTTGGACCAAATTCCTTCTTCTCTGTCAGTGGAAATCTGAAAATGGGTAATTTAGTAGCCTCCTAATGACCTATAATCTTCACTGTTCCCAGACAGAGGAGAGAAAAGGGGAGCAGAAAGATTTCCTGCAAATCATTTGTAAGCGTGTTGTCTTCACTCTACAAGTCCTTGCAGTACTTCGTATGCTTAGGAACTAGTTCAGCTGAAGAAAAATATGTATTTACAAGATTCACCTGTGGCCTAACTAACATGAGAACTGAGTCTATGTGTTAGAGCTTGAGAAATAGACCAAATTCAGGTTTCAAAATTTCATAGATAGGTACTTCACAGAGGTAACCACAACACAAAATGTCAGGAAAACCCAAGAACCAGACAAAATCAAATAGTGATTCATTCTGTTAAAACAAGTGACTTAAGTGACTTGTAGTATGCCTTTTTTTTTTTTTTTTTTTTTTTTTTTTGGGGTGTAATTCCATTTGTAAGGCCAAAAATTAGGCCTTTCAAAAATAGGGAAAAAATTGACCCTTCAAATGGTAGTACATAGATCTGTGACACAGGGCTGTCTTAAAAGTGATTTGCCCAGTTGTCTTGGGTATGTATTCCAGCTGTAGATTAAACTACTCACAGATGCAAGGTATGCTACAAATTTATCACACCATATGGCTCTGTGATGCTGTAAGTACTTATTAATGCAAGTTTTTTTAATGACCTTTCAAAGAAATAGGACTAACTTTTTTAAACATCTTGATGTTTTACAGAAATATTGTAGTCCTGTCCATGTATAAAGTGTGCATCCATTTGCCTAATTTTACATCTATTTTATTACAATGATGTGAATGCTTCATGTACATTCTTAAAGAAATATATTCTGTGTTTATACTAATTTATCAACTTGATTAATATATTAATTTTTGCATTATAAGCTTTATTAAGCTTATTAAATGATAATTTAATTTTAAAATGGCAGTTGCACTAGTGTAGCTATTGCTTAACTTAAAACAGTGCAGAAAATAGTATACATCTAAAAAGTCATGGGGTAGCAACCAAATGTGAATCGATTACTGAAGTAACCCTTTTTAAAAATCACAGCTGGTTTTCTAATTATCTCTGTGTTAGATGCTAGATACAGTTAAATATTGTTTACCACAGAATAGGTCCACTCAGGGTGTAAAAGGTGAATGTTTGTCTTTCTCAAAGTCCTGGGCAATAATTCCTATACAAACTCTGAAAATGGAACTGATAATATGTCAATGATTACAATACAAAGAAATTAAATATTACAGCTAATTTTCCTTACTGAAATCTAATCCAGGGATTAGCAACAATGGGAAATCTGTTTTATTTGCATTTAATTTGTACCTTCACACTATTATCTCCCATGTTTTAGTTTCAGGAAATGTAGTTCAGGCTATTATAACCACATTTCATGCTGCAGTTGCACTGTTATTTGAGCTCTATGCTAGGAAATGACTTACTGAAAAAATAAAGCCAGCATACTTTATTTTAATTATACTAGAGCTGTGTCTAAGTACAAAAAAATAGTACAGCATATATTTAATATGGAGCATGGATTAACAGTTTTATGAGACATAAAATCTATTTATATCATTTTCTATTTACAAATCAGTTATATATCTTTCAACAAAACAAATGCCTATAGTGTAAAAATGAATAAGGAGAACATCAAACTAGCAATCATGTAAGCAGTAAATAACATCTTAATTGGCCTGAATGCTGGAGCTTGATTTTTTTGGAACTAGGTTTTATTTATTGATCTATATGGCATATTTATCTTTCCAGTGATTTGTACAAGTCTATCCCCCTTCCTCAATATTAGATCCATGTATGGCTTTATGCTGCAAATGCCATTTTGGGAAATAGCTAAGTAGGAGAAGAATCGTTGCTTCTGGAAAAGCCATCCATTTAAAAACTTTCACTGAGGCAAGAATAACTTCACAGTTTTTACACTATGTCTTCTGATAAAAAAGAAGGGGGCAGACAGAAAGGGAAGAAATGCTGCTATTATGCAGTTGCCACCCAATGGACGCTTCAACAGGCCTTTACTCTTTGCTGGTTTGGCAGTGACAAGAAAACAAGGAAGGATCCCCTGTGCACTGGAAAATGTCTTTTAAATGCTCCTGCCTATGTTCCCTCTACCAGTGAGACTAGCAGGCAGGAATGGGTATGGTGAGGTTTATATATACATGGTCTGCAATCTCTGGATTTGGTTCTTCTCAGGAGTGTTTGTGCAGATTTGTTCTTAACATCCACACTGTATTTCAAGCCACACAGAACTTCGCCTCACGCGTTGCACAATACCACACAGCTGAGAACTGGCAAATTCAATCTTCCTCCACCAAGGTGTCTGCTGGGAAATTCTTCTTCTTGCTGAAACATAGGTGTCAGCTGCTAAATCAATATATTAGAGGAAGAGGGAAATTTATCAATGACTCTCTTCTTTCTTATAAAAATGTAGCTGAAAATGTCACTGTGGAGATACTGCTCAGTTGCTTTGCTTAGGATTGTAAAAGTCTCATCCTTAAAACTGCTTCTGCTGTTGATGGTGGAAAAAAAAGTTTACAAACAGCACTGTTGCACTTGCCCATCTTCTGCTTTTATGAAAATGGTGATATAGACACAGAAAAGATTGTGCTCTGATAGCTGTCATTGCTCTAGTATAACCTTAGCTGTCTGGAAATGAACTAATTAAATTTTTTGGTGTGTCTTTTAGAGAATACATTTGCATTTGACATAATTAGTGGTAGGCAGATCCAGCTATATCCAGGGGGAATCTCAAGACAACTGCTTTGCTGACTATTAGTGCTTAATTTCTGAATGTCAAATCCCGCACATCTTAATTTCTAGAGAATAAGCTCAATTGAACTTGCTCCCCAGTTATGCAAAAACTGTTCAGATAAAACCAAGTGGACATGAATGTAATGAATGTGGTTATTAAATTGTTTCAATTGAAAGAACCCTATTCTTATACCATCATAATGGGAACAATTTATCCCCACTGATCAGCCTGTCTCTTTTTTCTGAGCTCTCTTTGATCTTGAAGCATATTGCAGTGGTGTGTCCTATTGAAAAGCAAAACTGGGGCAATTTTAATGCTTTTGTACCTTACCAGTGCTCTATTTTTTCGTTGTTTAAAAATAGCTGTTAATTATAAGTGCAGTTTAAATGTCTCAAGTGACCCAGAAATGCAGGTTGGAATGAGACAGATTGTGTGTCTCATATAAAACAGATGTACTTTCACAGAGCATCCTGAATTCAGCCCTCAATACGTAACCTTCCCTAAGGTTATTTCAGTCAGGTATTGAGCTTGTCTAGCTTTTAGATATAAAATCCCACACATTTTGAACAATGAAGAGAAAACTTCATCTATATTTACCTCAAGAAGAAAAAGCCTCTTTTTCTGTGTGGGTGTATTTTGCTGCTGGTGGTTGATGGGATGAGGGAATTTCCCTTCGACTCCAGAGACTCAGGAGACTGTATACCTCATTTAATCTCCACCTCTTCTGCCTCTTAATGTAATAAACCTCATGCCCTTAAAGAACATTTAGTGGAAATAAACTTTCAGGAGATCATATTATTTTGACTGGATTAAGCACTGCACAAGTACCGGCACTACCTTCCAGATATAAAATTTCAAGCTTCTGTGTTTTGAGGGGCTTAAAGCAATTTTTTATTTTCTCTTCTGCCAGCAATTGCTTTTAATTTCTGTCTGTGATGAGGTTCATCAAGGGAAGTCTGAAAAGTAGGGTGCAAATAAATTAAGGCAAGAAAATGATTTACTGGAGGGCCTTAACAAATCAGTTATTTATGTGTCTATTTATTTATATGTTGTTAGACAGCAATTTATAGACATTTCAATTCATTGACAAGAGTTGGTTTCAACTTTCCATTAGAATAGGCTATCAAGTGCATTGAGTTTGCTGAGCTCTCCCATGTCCCTGAAGATCAGTGGTACACACTTCAAGGCCACTACCACTTCATGACACTGAATGAGCTAATGGTGAAGGAAACTCAGGATCAACCAAGCTTGGATTGAGACCTCAGTCATTAGGAGAGACTGTCATCCAGCTAAGGTCTGGAAACTGCAGGAATAATTAGTCTGTGGGTGTGGAAGAACCTACCCGCTCTGGAGATGAGCAGCAAACCTGATCCACAAGAATATTTTAAACCTTTTTCTCTCTTTTTGGCTATTAAATATGATATACATTTTTTTTTCTTCATGTCAGCTAAGAATAAGGGGAAGAAAAACCCCAAAGAAAAAGGAGATAATAATCCTTCAGGATATCCAATTTCTTTGGCTATTAGAGTTTCTTCTTAAAAGACCTAGAATTTTATGGCTTATGTTCAGATGCATCCTCACGTATCAGATATTAATAGAGAATAAATAGAGAAAAATGAATAGAGAAAAACCCTCATTTGGTAGTGGGAACAAGTACACTACTATGTTTCCACACTCTGGGAAAGAATTTTCACTTCAATACTTAGAAAACTTCTCCTGAACCTCAGAGGATGTTAAAAAAATATCATATATTGTAATACTGTTAGTTCAACTTCAAGAGAAGCAACAGACCTCACTGTTTTCTAACATCAGTCCCTCAAAGAGCTCATTAATTATATCTTTGGAGCTTTCTATAACTTTTGTTATGGGAACAAGAATGCTTCCTTTAACTATTCCCACTTTTAACACTTAATGCTATCACACTGGAAAATGGCAGATTTGATAGTAGCTGGAATGATAGCACATGTATATTGGAAATAAGAAAACTGACATCTGGGAAATTTTTTTTATCAGTTATCACTATCTTTCCACCTTTTGAGGACAATATTTTGGTGCATAAAGGACTACCAAGGCAGACATGTGAAAAGAAAATTTACTATTAAAACTCCATGGGCTTTGTTTTAGCCTCTGCATTTTCACATTGATATTTTGTGAAGCACAAGACAAGGACTGAGCCTCAGTTTAAGCACCTGCAGGAGTTACCCACCCCTTTGACAAAGCAGTACAAACTCAGACTCAAGCATATACTTAGAATTGAATGATATTCTGATGTGGGATAGACACACACTTCGAAGTTCTCCAGCAGTGAAAACTTTAATTTGAATTTAGATGAAAGGAGTTTAACTGGACTCAATACTTTCTAAAATGAGTTAAGCAGGGACAACTGTACTGCTAGAACTGTGCTCAGTTCAAGAAAGCTTTATTTCAAGGTGATTTGGGCCAACATTAATTTTTGTACTTTAGTTTTAAATTTCCACTCTCTAATGGGTCACAGTGACAATGTTAATATACTAAAATAAATACAATTTGATATATTAAGTAACAACGTTTAGTTCTTCCTAGCCCCTCCCCAGCCTCCCCCCCTCCACGCCCCTACCTCTGCACACAAATGATAAGGCAATCAACTTAGGAAAGGTCTTCATGTTTTGCTTTTCAAAGAAATTGGCAAACCAGAAAATTTCTGTCTCTGAAATGAAGGAATAACTTTATAGAAGTTGAGTGGGTCACAACACGTGAGGAAAAATCATGGAGCAACAACTCTCTAAGGAGGCAGAAGTCACAAAAACTTTTCTGAAATCCAGGGAAAAGACTGTACAGGTGATCTAAATAATAAAGAGGTAACAAAAGAAAGCGGATGGAAAGGTTAACAGGCAGCAGTGATAGAGGACTCTGCTGCTTTACATCTACTTTCAGTCTCAAACTGGTCTCCATTGAACTGCTGAGCTGGTTTTATGGACTAGTAGTTCTATTCAGATTTGGAAAAGTTCATGTAAATATACTGAGATTTTGTGTTGGTAACATTAATTAGATGTTTTAAAAGTCTAAAAAGATAAAAAATGTTTCAGTAAATTCCTATTTGTTAGGTAAAAAATCCCACTCTGCCTCTTACTTGCTGGGAATAGAACTGTTATGTTTTCTCCCCTTAGTTCAGACGTAAAACAGAGCAGCTGTATGTTGCACATCAGACAGAAATATACACACATATAAAGGCTTTCTATATTCAGTCTTTGCATTTGCTTACATGAACTGCAATGAGTGAACCTAAAATATCCCTCAGTTTCAGAGACGGATCTAATGATTTAAACATCTATGATCCCTCCAATGAATCCATCTTTCCACTCAGGATTAACAAAGCTTTTGCTGTCATCCTTTGTCTCATTTCAGACACTACATGACTGAAGGTCTTTGGAGGAGGTCCAGAGGAGTGGAGCAAGAAAAAGGTCAGGGAAACATGATCCATGCAGAAACCCCAAAAGAAGGTGATTAGCCTCTAGAGGTGAAGACTGTCAACAGATATGGTCACAATGTTCCCCTGCTGAAAATTCTGGTGCCAAAGAGTAGAGAAATTTATCCTCCCTAAACTGAAAAATCTGTAGAAAAATTACTTATGGGATTGAGCTACAGGAAGGTGCAATCAGGCTGGATGATGCACTTTTATAGGGGGATGGCTATGGAAAGACACTACAATTAAAACAGACTGAGATGTTAAAGGCAGCTTACACAGAAATAGCTTGGGAATGCATTTGAAGTGTTTACAAACAGTCTGAATTTTTTCTCTAACTAGTCTTTACATTTCCCTTCCCAGTAATTCATTTCATTTCTTCCTGCTCTTAGGACTTCCAAATAAAGGTTTATTGTCTTCCACAAAACTGCATTTATCAGTGTGCTGCTCCTTTCCTCTCCTTCTCTTCCGTTGCGCAGTTTTCATTACTTTGTGGCAGCTACCCGTGCTGAGTTAATCAACAAACCAAAATAAGCTGAAAAACTATGATGTAAGGAGATAAATGTGATTTTTTTGGTGTTTATAAGTCTCTCATGATTAGCAATTTTTTGTTTTACATTCTGTCCTTAAACACAAACTTGATGATCCTAAAACTGATGCCAATGTTTCAACTGAAGTTATATTCATCTGAGTTTTGTAGTTGTAACTGCTTTATGCTATATTTTCCTAATGAGACTACTATTTTGCTTTTAGTTTTTGCCCATAAGTTCCTTGGTGTGCAGTGATGAGAACCTTGGAGCCAATTTCATGCTTATGTTATGGTAATTCCAAAACTGTTTCATGTAAACTGAACAAACTCTCCTTACGGGAGATACAGAAATAGAATCCTTTCCAGACAGCATCCTAATGGGCAAACTTCTTTTGTCTGCAATTCCTACTCTTTGCTTTCTTTGTCATACTTTGCCTCTTAGTTTGTAGTTCAATGAATTTTATTCTTGGGGATGGACACGCTTCAATAAAAATCAAAGCAAATATTTGAATAAGGGTTTGCGTAGTAGATAAGTCTTTTTTTTTCATGGAGGAGGTATTTCAATACTAGATGTAGAAGACAGATTTCAGATGGGACAGGCTTCCCATCACCAAGCTATTGCGGAAATAGGAGGGAAAACTACCTCTCCATTGGCCCTGGAAAGAAAGAACTTACATTACACACATTTGTTAGTTCATATAGGCTGTTTGTTTTTTGTTTTTTTTTTTTTTTAATTTAGATGCATGACTGAAATACTGGTGATAGTAACTCACATCCATAGAAATTCAAGGTACTGTAGCTGGAGCAAATACCTTCTAGGAGAAATCAAGTCAATGACTATCTGTTTACGTGCTCAAACATTGTTGCCTCAGGCACTGGATGGAGATCAAGTCAATGGATCTGTGACATGCTCTAATACAGGACCATACTGAACAACTGGGCTTTGATCCAAAAAATACTTAGTTACATGCATATTTTTAAGTTCTTATATGAAGTGGATTTATCTCATACTCCATAGTCCCATTTCCCAGGGCGTGTGCTTTGTGCTCCCACTTGTTGCATCCCACGGCCACTGCCAGCACTGGTACCCAACTCAGTGCTATCATCCACAGATTTATCAGGTGGCGTTTGTCATCATGAAGAGAGCTGTAGGCAGAATTGCCAAGAGGATGCTGCTTATTACATCTTTTGCTCTATTGGGTCTATTTGAGAGTAAAAGTACAGAAAAAAACCTTCAATAAGCTGCACAATTCTCCTGTAAATAATATTACATTCAAAATAGCTAGGAATTTTTTGCTGCCCATATTTCGTGCCATGCTACCCTTTGAGACAAACTGGTAAAAGCTCAGGTTATTTTCTTAGGTGCTAAATCCACACTAATCACTGAGGAGGTAGGAAAGAAGACATTCTTTCTGAATTTCTGTGATTCCTGGTCCTTTACTCCAAATCCATTAATACACAGGGATTTACCACTATTGGACCTGCTGGTAGCCAATTAATTGACTGATTCTGTAGCTGGTGATAAGGAAAATGATTCCACTACAATTCAAGCACTTCATGATATCCTGCCCCAAGTCAACATAACATATATTTTCTAAATTTCAAGGGGGAAAACATGTTTTCAGTCAAAAGATAAAAGCTTTGTGCACAGAAAATTGTAATACAGTCCTTTATATTTTTATGTAAACTGAAGTTAGAAGAGAGTTTTCTTCTGTCACACTTCCTTGCTGCCACAAGGGAAAATTTACTTGGTGGCAGGAAAAGGAGTCTGTTCTCAGAGGTCAGTTCAATTAATACATCATTTTAAATTAACTTACTTTATTTAGTATGTGTGTTACTTGTGAATTTCATTCATAAAGTGTGTGTGTAAAGATGCAAGAAACATTCCTGTTTCTAAAAGAGTAGAGAAAATGTGATACAGTGAATTTGTTTCAATTTGATTGCTGACTTGTGCAGAAACTTTGGATCAATGATGCAACTCTTCTGCACCTTAACTCTTTCTTTAAAATTATGATAATTAAAGACCAGAATATCTTGTAAAGGGGTTCAGACAGAGATAATAAATAAAAACAAAGTGATGTTAGTTCCAAAGGACCAATTGAACTTGGATTACTGAACTCCCATAAGATATAAATCAGATTTTTTTTACTTCTAATCATAGCTAATTGCAAGAAGGCTGTGATGAAAGTGTTGGAAAGTTTAGGAAGATTTGATATGACAGTGTGAGAGGAGACTGAAATGATCAAATAGATTAGAGGAAAATGGAATTAAAACTTGATCTTGTTCTCCCTGGAGTCAATGGCAAAATTCTCATTGAGTTAATGAAGTACAAATACCCAGACTCAGAGGATGACCAAACAATATAAACATATATATATATATATATATATATATATATATGAATAGATGGTTTGGAGGCAGTCAATTCCTTAAGGTAAAGAAATGTCCCATCAGTGAAACTACAGTGGAAGGTCCTTAGAGCCCTTAGAGGCCCTTAGAGGGTCCTGTCCTTATGCAAAACTTCCAACAATTTGGCACTGTACAAAGCTGAACAGATCAAAAAAGGCAGAAAAATTTTAAAGATATCTACAACAACATAAAAAGAATTAATAAAAGCTAAGAAAATTGGCATATTATAGGGCATAGCTGAAACCTAAAACTGTGTAGAAATTGAGCCTAGAATTCTGTAGAAACTATACCCAAGGTAAATCTTCTGTCTTGTGATTTTAATGCAGTTTTGACCATCTTGCCACTACCAAGGCCTGAGAAGACAATTTCATCTATCTTCTATTATCATGCATCCATCATCAGGCAGTGTTCTTTTCTGTCCTTTTCAGACAGGTTATGTATAATGGATTTTTCCAGTTGTTGAGAGCAGGAGGTATGGCAGATATTGTTAAAAGGAGTTACTATGTAATTGTTTCCTATGTATCCCTGTTTGGTTCCTACATAAACTTTTAATTTTTAGAATAACTCTTGGAAGCTGTTGGCTTGTGTTGGTGTCATAGGAAGTTGGACCTTACATATGGAACTGCTTGAAGTGTGTGGGATTGCCACAAAGACAGGTACTTCCATAAAACCACTGTTGCAACTTCTCTCAACCACAGGGATAATGACAACTGAATCAGAAATTTCAATCAGAGTACAGGGAAACAGATGTGTCCTCCAAAATATTATATTATTGTCTTTGGATTTTTCCTTTTTGCAATTGCTCAAAAAATTTAAAATATTTTTCCTAAGTATTTAACATCAAGAAATAGTTTTTCCATGTAATTTGTACATTGAAAGGATTAAAAAAAGAGTCTTGTTTGGATGACACATAAAAAGGTGGTGATAATGCCTTGGAATTATATTTTTTAAAATGTTACTGTGAAAGTTTTCAAATTGTTTGTGTGGGAGGAGAAAGGAAGAATAGTTAAACTAACAGTTAAATGGAAACTACTCAAGCACCTGAATTTTACAGTGTTTACCACAAAACTCTGGAATTCATTGTCACAGAGTATAATGTCAAAGGTGTAACTGAAAACAGACAGGAATTAGATAAAATTTGTTGGAGATCAACTTGATAATTGAAAGTTGAAATATGCAAGTCCAGATGATTCTGGAGTCTACATCTGGTGTGCAAGTGGTGGAGGATGTCCTTGCCCCGCTAGACGCTTCACGGGAGACTGACAGCTCAGGAAAGAAATAGCACAGTGCTTGAGTCAGTATGGGCCTTCTGAATCACTTACACTGTGCTGACTCTCAGTCCATTGAAACCTGAATATTGAACAGGGAGGTAGGTGCAAGGATGTCTGGGGAGAGAGTGAGTGGTGGAAAGTAATGACATCCTGAAGAATTTGGAGGAGACAGAAATCAATATCCACTTAAAGAGTGGGTGGTACCTCAAGTGAAGAAATAAGCTAGAAATGATAGAAAGGACTTTAAATAACTTGTTCACTGATTTTGAACAAGGTATCTCCTTCCCACTTCTCTCTCCTCACCAACAACTTATAGAATATGTCAAACTTTACAAGATAGGGGAGGAAATACTCAAGGGAATAAAGGTGAAGTCTCTCAGAATAAAGCATGGCATGCAGAATTTTACAGATGAGGCACAGTTGAAGACACACAAACAGTGTTTAGCTGGAAATAAACACCAGCCTGCTCTAAGGGAGCTCAACCAACCATAGGAAGTATAAGACAGAAGCAAGGGCAACCTTTTTTAGAGAGTTCTGTACGGCTGCCAGAACATTAGACTTGTGTACAATCAGAAAATAGAGGTGGAAAATACACCTTCACAGAACTGCCTAATTTTAATTAGTCGTAGATGAAATAATACTTATAGTAAGGAGGCTTTGATTGGTGTAAGCAAATCAGTAGTTTAGGAAGAAAGTTATCTTAGATCTTCCTAAATATGCTGACATAAGAACCCGAGCATCGAAGAGCACACATTTTGAAAGTGAAGGCAGTGCTTAACATTGATTCTAATATTTGGAATGCTAAATAATTTGTTTTATGGAACTTTGTTTATGAACAAAAAGAAAAAAGACCAAAAACTTCCTAGAAATAATAGGACATGGTAGGCACGAGGGGACTGATTTTGCAGTTTGTGAAATAAGTTTCACCAAGGCCATGTGAATACACTGAAGATTGCAAGTCTGGGTCTGCACAAAGAATTAGAAAAATAATGTGAAATGGTCCTCAGTGCAATTCTCTGGTTAAAAAATGATGGAAAAAATAGTAATTTTTTACAATGGTACCAGAGATATTTTCTGGTTTAAAATTTAAACCCTGACCCATCAGGAATATATCAGCTGACCACACAAACCTTCTCAACTTCTGCATAGTCCATTTCTGCATAATCATTAGACCTGGCAAAGTCTCACATGCTTCGTTATGGAAAATGTATGGGCCAAAACCTCACCCTCCCAAACAGTGAGAAAGTTTCCCACGTTAATAAATGGGAATGATCTGTTCAAAACTGGGGGAAGAAAAGACAACTTAAAAAAAGGTAATCCATGTTATTTGTGAATGAACGGGTCGTGAAACAAAAAGTCATCACTCATCAGAACACTTGTCATTCTAATGTGTCATTTCTCTCAATTAAAAGGAAGTTTGACTAAAATACAGGTTCAAACTCTGATACACCCTGTGGGTGCACTGGTTTTACAAGGCTGCAAGTCACCCAAGTTAGCCTAGGATCAAAGCTGGGCCCCTGACTTTTGCTTTTCCTTTATCCATGAAAAAGAACTGTTTCCAACTTAGACTTAAACATTGTAAGATTTGATAAATGAGTTTTAACCGGAGGTCTCTTGCTAATTGGGATGTCTGAAACTTATTTGTTTCAGATAAAAGAGACCTCTTCTGAAGATATTTGGGGACTAAGACTCATTCCAGGAAATAATTAATTCAGTGCCTAACTACTTGGAGCGTAGAGTCCACTGTTAAAAGCGCAAAAACTCTTCTCATAAAATACTCTGTCCTTAAGCATAATAGAGGTTGACTTGAATGAAGATTTTTTTTTAAACAATGTAGTTCTTAGCAAATTCTTCATACCATTCAAATGCTGTTATTGCTCAGAAACACTTCAGTTTAGGAGCACTGTATTCCACAAGAGCTGCTGTGTGCAAGCTGGATCCATGGTGGAATCCGTCTGGATCTCCATTCTTACCCAACAGTAAATGGGGGAGTGAAGAATTCCGATTCTTCACTGGGGAAGAAACAACTCAAATTAGCCTGTATATTATCCTGAGCACATACATGGTTGCGATTAAGTGATTGTTGCAATTGAAGTTCACAGGAAAATCGACTTGGTGAAAACTTGTTCATACACTCAGATCTTCAGTTGTTGGCATTCTGAAGATGAAGATCAAAATAATTTAAAGCTGTAAGCATCTCAGTCAAGTTAAAAGTGCATTTTGTAAGATCTTTGGATTTTTATTGCTTATTTAGCTAGTTACTTTCACTAAGTATTAAGTAAATGATCAGATTTAAATTGAACGACAAGAAGCTAAATGCTTTCAGTGAGATAGTCATTTAAACAAAAGAGTCGCAACTAGAAACCAGAAAAAACCACTACTTTCTTTTATTCCTTTTTAGGAAGTTTTAATTCCTTTCAGCCATTCAAATTTAAACCAAAATAGACCTGCTTAAAACAATACAAAGCAGGGCAAATACAAAACTTTTTGAAGATATACTCTTTTAAGGATAATATCTGTTAGTTCTCTCTATGAAGAATCCTCCACTTCAGAGATCTTTTCTGTTTTTTTACAGAAGGGTTGAATTTATTTCCAAGTGACCTGTAACTTTGTTAAGGATATGAAGGTAATTGGATAATACATTTACCATTTAATAAATTGAGAAATGTATTTTAGCAGTACAAGTATAGCTTACTCAGCACTTCCCTCCCCAGCTTAATAGCCTTTTCACTTTCAAGAAAAACACAGAAGCCCTGGTTTCATATTATACTACAACACACTTCTTGCAATTGATTTGAAAACACGAGCAGGACAGACTGTTGCCGGAAGTGATGAGCATAACCAGCCTGGGTCTCACTGCCCTGCAGGAAGCAGGAAGGCAGGAATGGCAACAAATCAATGAATATGATCTACTGAGCCAGACCTGTCTCAAACCCACTGGAGAAACAGGCATGGGCATTACTTAATGCCAGTTTGGTTTTTTTTTTGAGAATGGAACCTAAAACAACTCCTGTGGGAGGAAATGTGAGAGGAAATTGCTTGTTATACAGAAAAAGTGAGAGAGAATTAAGCTACGAAGGTGAGGATATGACTGGCAAGGAGAAGAAGGTTTATGTACAATACATGGAAAGGAAAAGAGCTGCTGGAGTAGGATGTATCAACAAGCCAGCACAGATACGGAGGAAGCAAAGCCTGTGTAAACAGTTCATGATTGAAAAGTGGAGCCTTGCCAAGAATAATAATTTACAGATAATTAAAGAAAAAAGGGTTAGCATAAATATGGGGAAAACTACAAAAGGCTCAAAGCAGAGTTTAAAATCTCCATTAACCTTACGATTCAGTGCATTACAGCTGACAGAAACCAAGAAGAAGAAAGACAGACATTGCATAAATAAATTCCAGACAATCTACTGTTCAGTAAGTGTTATCACATTTTTAGGTTAACTTGGGCTCTAGACGTTGCTTTTATCCCAGAACGATGTCACAAATTCAGTGTTTGAAGCCACCACTTGTTAAGAAAAGTTGCTGAATACTACTGGTTCCACCAGCAGAATTAATGGAATCAGCAAAGAACTTTAAAATCCTCAGATTTTTATGTAAAAATTCCAAAAGAGACAAAAGTATTACAGAAGGACAAATCTTGCATAAAAATATGTCTTCTAGGTCGATATTAAAACACTGTGAGGAAGCTTCTAATATTGTACCAGATGCTGCAGATGAAATTGGTAACGAATCCCTGGAGCGCCATTTCAAATGCTTTAAATTGCATAAATTGGTAGTAGGAAAAAAGATGTTTTTATCAAAACAATTTCAAAAATGGTAGGAATGTCAGGAAGTAACGTGGAGAGCTCTGAATATCTCTATGTCAGGTAATAACTGCTTTACAGTAAAAAAAGAAAATGTAGCAAGTGGCATAAAACATGGTACTCTGATTTCTCTCCACCCCTCTTTGATTGCTCAGTGCAAAATCCTTTTGCATCTAGAAAGCCTCCCAGAAGAAATAAATGTTATTAAGCATGATTCCCTGAGGATGTTAACATAATTAAACTGAATTGTTCTCTTTTCTAGGACGAGACTTTTGTTTTTCACTAAAATACTAGGAGAATGAGCATCCTTACAGTATTTTAACAGGAAATAATGACAGAGCCAATTTCTCTTAATATTTCAATGTACCACAGAGTAACAAAAATCTGCAAGGTTTGAACAGCTGAATATATACATACATACATTTCTTTTAAACATAACTTTTGACATGGAAAATACGCTATTAGTAAATGGATCCTTCTTCCTACACATTCTGATTTCATTGGTGCTTAAAGGAAGGTTTAATTCATTTATCTCTGGAGGATGAGGATAAAACCACTTTCTGACACACACATCATTTTTTTGTGACATCTTAAAGAAATGTAGAAAAGAAAATGTGAGAGTGTGGGCATGTCAGTGTCTTACCTAACATGTCCCAAACCCAAATGTAATAGATAATTTCCTATTAAAATGATATAGTAAAACAGCTTGGTTTTTTGTGCGTGTTGCAGAGGGAAGGTTGCTTGCATAAATGCTTATGTACACATGCTTGAGTTGCTTCACATCCCTTTTGCCTATTCATTAGGGTGATAGCTAGAGGTAATGGTGGCCAGTTGTACAATGCTCCTTTAAAGAAGGTTTCGCAGAAATGACATCTGTTGTGCATACAATCCATCTTCCAAGAACTAAAAGAGGTGTTAGTAGCATTACACTTCCTCATGCAAATCTCTAGGTTCCTTAAATTCTGTATGTATTCCATCATAAATAGCATAGTTTTCTTTGTGAAAACACATAGCTTGATTTTTAAGAACATCTTGAAATTCATGCATCTGGACTGGATAAGACATTTCTTCATTTCTAGGGCCTAAATAAATATTGTTCTGGGGGAGATGAATCTGAATCAGCAATTGAGAAAATGGAATCTGCTGAAGGCAAATGTATTTCTTATTTCTTGGCTACAGTATTTGTAGGTGAGGTGTGAAATTTCCACCTTAATGACATGGTATTTGCAAGTCAAAGCAAAATATTTGTGCAACGTTCTGCTCATTTTACTCACTCCATTAGTCCTACCACCTTCAAGGAGACTACTACTATGTACACAGCAAGTGGGATTTTGATTTTTATTCTATTTTAGCCTGCTGCAGTGTGGTTTTGCACGATGATAGACCAGAGAGATACACATTCTGTAAGTTTAAATGGCATTGACTCTCCTAGCTGTAACTGCTTTAATCTTCAAGTTGGTGCTAAATCTTTGTGCTAAAGCTGCTCTGGTACAGCAGCTTTGTATCTGCAGCTGAGGCTGGTATTCTTTTTCCAAAATCCACTGACAGTGAGAAGTTCCATTTTCCAACCTGCTTTGGCTTTATCTTGTTACCTACCTGAAGACAAAACTTGACTGCCTCATTTTCTGCAGTGTCACAGGTAAGATGATATAATGGCAACCATTAAGGGGTTTGCAGGTTAAACTAGGCAACTGCTGCAAGAGAAATCAGAAAAACACTTCCATTTAAATAAGCAGGAGGGAAATGTTGAATCCACACATGGCCTGGTATTGACAGAGAAATATGTGTTTATACATGTAGGGACACCAGTGGCCACTCAGTGATTCCCACTCCTAAAAAGCACCTGATACCAACACGACCTTGTGTAGTAGAAAGACCAGTGTTGTGAAGGCTGAATGCACTTCTGAGGAGGGAGTTCTTGCCTCAGAAAGGCTACAGCCTTCCTATTAAATAATAATTTACAAAAGATTTTAACCCCTGTGGGTTTCTACATCTCGACATAAGTTGTCAAAGATTTCTTTTATAATGCGCTTTCCAATATTAATCTGCTTAGTCAATATCTTACAC